>NW_011888790.1:9581026-9583878 GCF_000151845.1 Pteropus vampyrus | reverse complement strand
TGGTGTGTTCCAATAAAACTATATTTATAGAAATTGAAATTTGAACTTTATATAATTTTCTCATGTTGTGAAATATTATTCTTCCTTTGATTTCCCCCAGTCATTTAGAAATTTAAAAGCCATTCTGACTTCACAGACCATAAAAAACAGGTGGCCAGCCGGATTAGGTTTGTGGGCTGTAATTTGTTGGCCCCTGAATTAGAATATCAACAGGAAAATGACAGGATTGGATTTGTGCTTTCAGCCACTTTGTCTTGAACTTAAATGCACCCATGAATCATCTGAGGGTTCAGGTTTTAAAATTCAGGTTTTGTTGTGAGATTCTGCATTTCTAAGCAGCTGCCAGGTGACACTTGCTGCTGCAAGGTGTAATTAATGCACCACACTTTGAGTAGCAAGGCTTTCAAAGATCACATGGTTGAATCCATCGTTGGAAGAGAGCCTGGATTGAAGAGATACTGGTGAAGGTAGAGAGGACATTGGTAAGATTAATTTGCTTTTATAATGATCCTACTAAGGCAGAGACAGTAAAGTTGGAGAGGGGCAGATGAACATGAAAACCTTTTGGGAAGTTGGTTAGGCAGGCCTTGGTTGCTGAAAGGGCTTGGGAGCTGAGAGGAAGGGAGAAGGTGAGGATAATGCCAATGTTTTGTTGGTTAGTGGCACCTGTAGCAGAGGTCTCAGTGATCTGTAGGGAATCAGGCACAGAGTAGGTGATTATAAAGTATTTATTGAATAAATAGAGAGGCAGGGAGAAGAATAGATTGGGTTGGAAGGGGATGAGACGGGGAAGATAATGACCTTGATCTGGGGTAGTTTGACTTTGATTTGGCAGAAACCAAGAGCAAGTAGCAAGCAGGTAATGTTTTCAAGGCAGAATGCTGGTCTGGGAATGGGTCGTTCTCCATCAACTGAGAGCTCTACCTAGACCAATGACACTACTAGCCAGGAAGAGAATAAACTGTACTGAAAACCTCCTTTTCTTAGTGACCAAAAATGGGATAGGGGCATTCGTCACCTTGAAAGTATTCTTATATAAATGTTCAACTTTACTCTCATTTTAAAATAGAAGTTTATTACCAAAAACCCCTGAAGAGTCAGAATTTGCTTGCAAACATTTTAAAGCTCTGGCCTAAGAATCAACTTAGCATGAAAATTATACCATATAGTCTGTTGTCTCAGTTTTTATCATCCCTTATGTCTAATTTAGTTGCTTCTTTTACTGAAGACACTAAATATCTTTCATAGATCTTTCATATATCAAAGGAATTGGTTTTTTACATGATATCATGGAGTGCTTTCTCAGATGAAACAGGTTTTTGTTCCTGTTTTTTTTTTTTTTTTTCAAATCCACTTTACTTTGCAAACTGATGAAAAGGATGTACTTGAATTTTCTGGTGATTTGTTTGTCATTGGCCATAAAAAAATCCTCAAGCAATACCCAGTGATATTTAATCAACAACATTGTAAGTCTCTCTCTGTCTCTAGTCTCGCCTTCTTTTAATCTATTTTGCACACTTTTACCCAATATTTCTGAAGTGTATCCTCAGTTCTATTATCACCTTGTTCAATAAACTTAAATTACTCTGTATGGTCTACCAATGAAGTCCAGACCTTTCGGTCTGCTTTTCAGAAAGTATCATCGTCTGATTTCCATATATGTTTCCAAAAGATTTTCTATTACTCACTTTCACCCACCCCACCCCATGACCAAATCAAACTCACTGCTTCCTTACAGGTCTTGTCCTTTCTTGCCTCTGGGCTATTGCGTATGTTCCACCCACCCTGAATCTTACCACACATCTTTGAACCCTATGGTCCTTTGAGATTCAAGTCAGACTTTCCCTTCTCCATGAAGCCTTTCTGATTTCTAAATTGGAAGTAACATTTTTGTTTTTTAAATTCCAAAGCTCTTTATTTGTGCAGTAAGATATAGTAGAAAGGGTATGGGTCTCTAGAATGTAAGCTCAAGGTAGGAGCTTACATTTCACTCATTGGTATGTTCTCAGTACCTAAGCAAGTGCCTAGTACATATTGAATGAATGAATGAATGAATGAATGAATAAGTGAATGAATGAGTGAGGGAATAAATGAAGGTATGGATTTACTTAAATTCAATGGTATCATCACATGCAAACACCTAGGACAATGTAGGTGCTTAATATGTTAGCTTCTATTCCCTTTATTCCTTTTTATGGGAGTTTTAGATTTCAGATATATTTATTTCTACAGTGCTTGGAACCCAGTGGGAGAAGGGAGAGAAGTAAATCTATCGAGCACCTACTGCCTGTCAGGTACTACACTGGGTGCCCAATATTGACACCTCATGTTAATCCTTTACAAGAATTCTCTATGGCAGCTGTTATTCTATTTTATGAATGGAGAAGCTAAAGCTCAGAGAAACCTGTTCAAGATCACAGATCTAATAAGTGAGCAGAGCTGTATTTTAAAGCCTAGTCAGTCTGACTTGAAAACTCATGGCCTTAACAACCATTTATACCAGTGTAGGTTATTAGCTAGTAAATTACAAAGCAGGATGCAAAATCATGTTTACCGTACTTGAAAAATCCACATTCTTGCCACAGTATTGTAATGCCTCTCACTATAGCACTACACAGCAAGTGCTTAATGAATAAATTTTTAATTAATTAATTAATTTTTAAATAGGTAAATCAATTTTAAAATAATGAATTGCTACTGGGGAAAAAAATTAACGAATTACAGAAGTAATGAATTAAGAATAAACCACTTTCTTGGTAGAGAGAATCATGAGGTTGCAATGATGTCGGTTAGCGCAGAAGCAACAACTGCTTTTGCTCAAAGAACAAGGTTATTGGCAAAATGGAAATAAG
>NW_011888790.1:9572645-9580381 GCF_000151845.1 Pteropus vampyrus | reverse complement strand
ATGTTACAGTGACTACACTACTTTCAGCATGTTTGAAGATTTCTCCTCTAGCATCACTGACAGTTGGAATTAATCCCAATGTTGAAAGACCTTGGCGTGCATTTTATTTGCAGCACAATTACAAGGAACTAATATCCTGAGAGTCTCTCTCAGGTGTAAGCAGCCATTCTCAAATCCTTCAGAAGACCTCAGAATCTCTTTCAAGTATTTGCAGCACATTGTCTATGAGTCATGACTGATTTTTATCTGATTTGTATAGGAATAAATTCTGATTCTCATCGTTAATACAATAATAGTAAAAGTTACCTTTTATCAGGCACTGGGTGTTTGGTATGCATTATCTCATTTAATTCTTATGTCTGTAGGGTAAAGATTATTGTCCTCACTTGCAGATGTACAACTCAGACTTAAATTAGTTTATGTGACTAGTTGCCCAACAGCATAGAGAGGGAGTGACGGAGCTGTGCTGTAAGCCTGGATCTGTCTGATCCAAAGTATGTGTCTTTTCCATTGAACTCCACAGCTGTGGCACTCCTAAATACGTAGTCATGATCCAACATATTAGTCTTATTAGTAAGTGATGAGTGGCGTACCAGTGTGAACCCCTGTGCTAAGAGGTATGAGGATAAACAAAACATGGTTCTTTAAGGATTTAACAGTTCAGAAGGGGAAACGAATGAATCAAAAAAACAACCAGCCCTTTTTACGTTGTGAAAAGAGCCCAATTGATGTGTACAGTTGGGAGGGACTGGATTAAGTAAGATGTTGGAGGGAGTGGTGATGCCTTAGCTGAGTTCTGAAAAATGAGGAGGCATTCGTCAAGCAAATGGGTGGGGTGGAGGTGGGAGGGAAGGCACAATGTATGGAAGATCCATAGAGAGAGAAATAGAGGCACTGCAAGCAGTTCGATATGTTTGGAATATATATATAGAGAGAGAGAGAGTGGAGAGCATGAAGCTTTAGGGTGAATTAAGGAAGTTGGACTTTATCAGAGTGCATATTTTTATTGATACAGTATGGGATTTAGCTTAGGAAATGAGAGACAAGGGAACTAGAGTGAGGTAAAAGTCATGGACCGGGAAGGCCAGGCTAGGTGGAAAGTGACTGAAGGCTGGAGGAGGCTGATAATTTGAAACTATGACTCAGAAGAAACTGGGCATACACCTTGCTATACTCTCATTGCTCCATGTGTCACATCCTGGCCCACAGTGGAAGTGAATGAGACACTGTTTCATGGCTTACTATATTTATCTCTCCATCTAGTCTTAACCAAAGACTTTTAACACAAGAACAGTTTCTAAACCCTGTTTATTCAGAATCTTCACTAATTTTTCTCAAAAGTTAGTCTTTGCTAGAAACCGTGAAGTTATACTCCCTTTGGCAGCACATATACTAAAGTTGAAACTGTGGAGTTGAGCCAAGGTGAATTCTTGACAGTATGAGTGAGATCGAAACACCTATGTCACTGAAGATCCAGAGGGCAGGTGACTCGATAGGAGCTGAATGAAGAATCATTTTTCCTTCAGAGGCATATGGCTTTTATTTGGGGAGGAGAACTTCCCAGGATTCACTAGAACTTTATGGGAAGGAAACAAAGGTGTTTCGGTTCCAGATGAAGAAGAATTACTTGGTGGTGCTACCATATCCTTTAGAGCAGCAAGGAACAACTTCACGACAAGGTGTTCTTTCGCTAGTAAAAGCAAAATGCACCAAAACAAAAGAATCCCAAATGATTCACTAAGGGGAACGCTATGCGTCAAACTTGTTTTTACTCCTTATAACTTATTGTTGCTATTTTGTCCTTTCTGAGTTTCTGTACTTACAGGATATAGTAATTTGGAACATGGATGACTTAGTTCCATCTGTCGCACCTATATAGAGAGCACTTACATTATGCCAAATGCAATCCTAAGGACTTTCTATACCAACTCATTTAATTCCCTTATAATCCTATGAGTAGGTACTACTATTATCATCACCTTCAGTTTACAGATAAAGAAACTGATTCAGAGTAATATGCCCATGGTGAAACTGCTATTAGCAGAATTGAATTTTGAACCCAAGAAGTCTGGCTCCAGAACCTATGCTTGAAACCTGGAGTTTTTAAGTTATAATGTGAAGTACAAACTTTAGGAAAGTGTGTTAAAATGTAGAATCCCAGGCTGCATTCTCAGAAATTCTGATTTAATATGTCCAGGAAGAGCCTGGACATATTATATTTACATTTTTAAAACTGCCCCCTATGCTTATGTGTAGGTGTTCCTCAGAGAAATACTGTTCTAATTCATAACATTAGCCTATCTCTTGTTGCTGTTGTTGAAAATCTGCTTGTCCTCTGACTGTTTCTTACTATCCCAGTATACTTTTCAATGCGAAGAAAAACAATAATGTGAAAATAATGACATTTTAAGAATCATCTAGCCATCCATACATCATTTATCTGTCTATCTATATATCTTACAACATTGGTTCTGTCTACACATATAAAGCACTTAGAATGAAACTAATTTTAGATCAAGTTTTTAAAATTCTATATGATTCCAAGTATCTCTTTGGACTAATGTTTTAGCCATTCGTTTCCATGCCCCATAGACTCATTCAAAAATAAATGTTGTGATGACTGTGAGAGGAGACAATTGAATCCTTTTGCAATCAAAAGGTGACATTCTTTTATAAAGTTTTAGAGTTGGAGTGAGAACTAATGTTTCCTGCATTTCAGTCATTTTATAATGTCCTTTTAATGCATGTAGCTATGTTTTCAGAATGTGACCTGAACTACAGCATCTTTCCATCCATTCAAGAATGTCTAATATTTCTTCTGAGTTTTATTGTACTTCTGTTAACTCTCTACCATAATTCTTACAGAATTGTGAAAAAAAAGATATGCTGTCAGAGTAGAATGAATATTGACATCAATGTGAAAATGATCAGTTGAAAGGTACTATTTGGAATCTCATTTTTTCTATCTGAAATAAAGGAGTATCTTTTTATAGTCTTACCTTTATCTAAATTTGGGTATTCAGAAAGTGTATGTTTTCAGGTTAAAACTAAAATTCACATTTATTTGATAAAAAAAAAAAACAGTAAAAAGTTTTATTTAATCAAAAATTTTCACCAGTTACAATTGAGCTCTTTAAAATGATAAAGGTCCTAGACAGCCTTATCCTCTCTCTTAAGGCTGATGTCCTCTGATCTATAATGGAGGACAGATTTCCTGGACCAATTTGGCCACCCCGCTAACTGAACTCACTGAGTAGGAGCAATGTATGAGAGACAGGAGCTTTGCTTGTAAAAAATGGGAGAAGCATACAATATTAGCTAGAGACTAAAGACATATTAACAAGAGCAGGAGAGGCTCAAATTGCTCAGTGACCAAAGGATTCAGCAATTAGAGAGTGAGAAGGAAAGGAAGAAGCTTTGAATGAACGAAGAGTAAATTTCTTTTCAATTCTCCTTTTATTTCTTTAGTGGGCCCACAGTCCCATGTTGTACTCAATGTCCTCTCAGAAGCTGCCTTTCTCCATGTGACCCTGTTCCACAAAGTTCTACACTTCTGGGCCTGTGCACTGATGAAGGACCATTCAGTTTTCCTCATTTTCCAACAGAAGCTTTATACTGTTTGGGCAGCCTGGGTGGATCCTCCTAATTCATAAAGTTTTCCTATAAGAATACAATAATTTTTATTTGTTCTTACGTATTAGATTGAGGGTGTGATGTAGAAATAAACACTTTCAAAAAGAAATAATTGACTCTCTTCTGGCCTAGATAGAGGCAAGGGGCCAAGTTTACCCTTTACCCAGAAATAACAATCAATCAATCAATCGGGCAAAAGAGAATAAAAAAAGGTTATTAAGACATTTGAGGTCGGGCAATGAAGAATAGTGATACCTGAGGGATGGGGGTAAAATAAGGTAAGCACTATAATTGCACCAGTTTACTGCCTTAACTCATTTCCCGTTTGCCCCAAGAATACTCACCGGGGATGCTTGTGGCTGCAGTGTTTACCCTGAGATAACTCACAGTTAGGGTAAAGTTAGAGTAAAGTCCTAACTTTACCCCCAAAGTTTGCCACGAAATATCTTGCTTTTATTATTTTCACATCGCTCTAGTATATCGACAGTTTTGGAAACAAATGACATCATTCTATTTATAGCATTCTGTTTTCAGTAATGATATTTCCATTTATAAAATATAGTAATTCTCGATCGCTGAAAAAGTCAAATCCTAGATATTCCACTTGTTGTTGTTCCGTGCTTTAAAATTTACCACACACACAAAAAATTATTAAATACTGATCATCATTTCTATTACATTAAGATTAGAGACAAGTTCTGTTTAGAAATAACTCCAAGAACAGTTTTTCTATTTTATTTTTACATTGAAAACCAGTCAGATTCGCTTCAGCCTCAAAGAGCATGTTTATATTAAATGAAATTAACGCTGTCTGTCAGTGAGCTGCACTTTTTTTCCTAATGGGAAATGGGTTAAATAAGTTTCCATGTTGCTGTGCAGGCACAGGAAACTCAGGTGGGGCCAGTGGACCCTGCAAGTCGAGAGACCGAGAGGCTAGGGAGACAAAAGCAGTGAAAGTCTGCAGGGCAAAGTTCTGGAGAGAACTGCAGAGAAAAGAAGCTCAGAAACCTGCTGAGGAGTCTCTTCAAGTTTTAAACACATTTTAAAATGTTGATCAGTACATGTGTCTGAGAAAACTACTCTTGGCTGCGGGAAGAACTTCCCAGAAAGGTTAGAAGAATAAGTTCCTGGAGCTCACGTACACCTGGGAATAGTGCCTGTTTCCACAAACCAGATTGGGAAATTTATAATTCATAAGGCATTGGATAGTGTGCTTAGAAAGACATTGTCTTGGTAATGGAGAATAATTAGCCTCAAACCAAGTGCCATTCTGAGCCTGCCTAATGAATCTTAAAAATAGGGTTTGATAATGTCAAACTGTTTCCAAGTAATGTAACTGTGTCTCAGAACAAAACTCAAAAATAATTATAGGAATGCAAAAATATTTCATACCAAGGTAAAATCCCAAATGTCTGGCATCTATTAAGAGGTTACCAGGCATGCAAAGAAATGAAAAGATGTGATCCATACTGAGGACACCAAACCAGAACTGACATAGGTGCCAGAATTAGCAGACAAGGGCATTAAATAAGTCATAGTAACTAACTGTATTTCATGCTCCAAGAGCTAGAAGAGAGATGTTGAGACCTGGAAGATAAAAAGGCCCAAACTGAACTTACAGAGCTGAAAACTATGTCTCAAAAGAAAGACACACTGTGTGGGATTGATATCAGATTAAACATTGCAAAAGAAAAGATTGGTGAACTAGAAGACATTGTAATAGAAAGCATCCAAAATGAAAGATAAAGACAAAAGAAATAAAAAGTAAATAAACAGAGGAGTGGTGAACTATGGGACAACTTTAAGAGCTAAAAGTATGCATCATTTACCTATTAGAATGGCCAAAATTAAAAAGGCTGAGTACACCCAATATTGGAAGTTTCTTAAAAACAGAATGGTCTGGCCATTCTACTCCTAGGTATTGGTCCAAGAGAAATGAAGACATATGTCCACACAAAGGCTTATTGATAGATTTTGCTAGAAGCTTTATCTGTAATAGCCCAGACCGGAAACTAACCCAAATGTCCATTAAGAGATGAATGATTGATATATCAATCCATTTGTATGGTATATCCATAAAATGAACACAACTCAAATAAAAAAGAAAGAATTTAGACAACAAAGAGTCAATACTGTATGATTTCATTTATTTAAAATTCTAGAAAGTGCAACATAATCCATAGTAACAAGAAGAAGATTAGTGGTTGCCTGATTCCAGGGCAAAGGTGAGGGAAGCAGGTAAGGGTGATAGTGAGGGATTTAAAAAGGGCATAGGAAACTTCTTGGATGGTGGATATATGTATTTTCTTAGTTGTACTGATGGTTTCATGGATGTATACATTTGTCAAAAGTTAACAAATTATACACCTCAAAGATGTGTCACTTATTGCATGCCAGCTATACATAAAATAAAGCTATTTTTAAAAAAGAAACAACTTTTTCCAAGCTATGAACCATATATCTTGTAGAGGAGACTCTAAAATCACTCAAAAATAAAATAAAATGGGAAATGTTTGTTCCTCAATAATTGCTAAGAGAGATCTTTTCTTCAAGTCAAAGCCCATCGTCTGGAGAGCTGAGAAGGGGCTAAAGGCAGAATCTCTAGGCTCTGCAAGCTTAAGCTGTCCCCTCGGTCAATACCCAGGAGACAGTCTCAGGGCCATCTTGAAGGGCATAGTCACTGAGGGAACTGAGCAAATGTTGTGCCAGGAGGGAGGAGACAAGAATAGACCAGAGAATAAATGAAAAGGGTTGTGAACTTGAGAGGAATATCGATCAGCCAGTGTGCCACATGAGAAGGGCCAGAAGAGTCTGAAGGTCAGTGTGAGGAGGCCAAGGGGCTGAAAGGGATTAAAAAGAGGTAGAAAGAGACAAATCCAGACTCATGCCAAACTGAGATCCTCTAGTGAGTCATCCCTTTGAACTTCCTCTGGTCAGTGTTTAATACGCTCTGCTGGTATGAGCCAACGTCCGGAAGCAGAAGAAATGCACTCATTCAAATACCATAAGACATTACATTATTTATAAACATCATTTTCTTGTATAGGTTATAGCAACATCTAAGTTGAAACCCTTGATGGATATGCTGGACAAGAAAAGTAACATGAAATTGGTTTAAACATCATTGGAAGAAGGTAGTCAGAAAGAGTGTTTTCAGGTCTACCACAAGGTCCCACCATTTTTTTACAGATCTGGGCTATGATAAAGGAAAGTTTTTAGTCTATTTACCAGCTGGCACTTGCTGAGGGTGTGCAGTTAGCTGTGATAGAGATTTTATTAGTATTGCTTTATATTTGCATAAAATTCATATGTATTTTATCTTGCTCATATAGAGATACCATTTTTATTAGTGATTAATTATTACACTGATATAGATTAAAGTTATTCATTTATACCAAATAATTTGTGAAGTAAATTTCATGGTAGGCAGAATAACAAAAAAAATTCACTATGGGTCATTAGTTAGGTTTAGAAATCATCAAAACAAGACTTTCAGTAAGGAACTTTAATAAAAATTAAACCTACACTGTCCATTACAGTAGCCACGAGCCACGTGTTTTACTTTAAGTTTAAAACAATTAAAATGAAATAAAATTAAAAATCCAGTTCTTCAATCATAGTACATAGCACATTTCACGTGCTGCTCAATATGGCTAGTTACCACTGTATTGGATAGCACTAATATAGAACATTTTCTTCTTTGCAGAAAGTTTTACCAGACACTGTGAGTCTAAACAAATTCCCTCCCATTTTCAGTGGCTGAAAACACATTTGTTAAATTAAGTTTAATTTTAAGGTTGAGGAATTTGAGGCCCAGGAAGATTAAATGATTTATATAAATTCACACAAGAAGAGCCTGCAAATAAACCCAGATCTCCTGACTTTTGTGAAAGTGATCACTTCAGCATCTCCAAACTTTTACTTGTATGTCTGCTCTTGCCTAAGAGAATGTTAGATACTTCAAACTGGCAAGTAATCAAACAATCATTTAGGTTTTTTAAATTTGTATTCTACACTTATATTTGAAGTTAGTCCAGAAACTTCACTTCAAACAAAATAATGATGTCACACTACAAAGGCATGGTTTGGAGAAACTTGGGAGC
>NW_011888790.1:9547386-9571590 GCF_000151845.1 Pteropus vampyrus | reverse complement strand
TTGGGTAGAAGAGCTCAAAGTCAGCATTGGACTTAAAATTTGGGTCTAGCCATTTAACTTTTAAAGCTATCATTTCACCTTTTTCAGTTTTATCAGTGTAAGTCAGTAGTAATTAGGACATTAATTATCAACAACCCCCTTTTATCCTTGAAAAAAAATGTTGACTGATTCTTTAAGAAATTACATAAAGGGCGTTTATGATATACTAAGCACCATGCTAGGTTCTAGGGATAAAACAAGAAATGAACCAAAGTGCCTATCTGCAGGAGTAAGACCACCAAATGGATGATTATAATACAGCTCTAATAACTTCTGATGGAAACACATATGACCTATGACACAGGGATGCCATTGGGTGCAATTCCAGAGAGCACAGGGGACCATGTGGTAAATGTGTCATATTTTCCTAAAGCATCAATTTTATTTGATTAGAAATGTAAATAGTTTATCTTAAAATAAAATGTTAAAAAGTAGAAATAAATTTTCAAATAATTTTCTTTCATTTAGCCCAGAATGGTTCATTTTCCATTCTCCAATGAAGACTTCTAGGGAAAAGTTGGAGATCACTGGTCTAGGCCATGATTATCAGCTTTTTGTTCAGAAGTCACTGAAGCTGTAGGAGGCCCTTTGAGTGCCACTTGCCCTCAGGGATAGAGGTGTCAGCATCAAACTATTTTACATATGGCACTACGTAGTTTACAAAGTGCATTCAGTGGATTTTGCATCTTACGGTAAACCAGTGTACCATTCACCATATAAGCAATGAGGAAATTGAAGCTCTATGAGATTAATTCATTCAGTGACAGTCACAGAACTGGTAAGTGACAGAATCAGAGTTCACCTTGGGTTTTCCGACACCAGATGCATTATTATTTTACTAAATCATATTGCCTCTCTGTCTAATAATTAAAAATTGGAAGACCTAGGTCAAGAATCTCTAGACTTTTTGTGGCTCCTATCCATTTTCTTGCTATGTCTTTGGGAATGGAAAGTGAAAGTGAGAAAGAGTAGACACTGGGCGATGCTGACATGAGATCCTGAGAGGCTGGGTGAGACAGAATGCTTTGCTTAATATCTGAAAATCTTAGGACAAACTGCATGAAAACTAATGAAGGGGGAGCTTGGCTAAGTAGGGAGTGTAGTGGTGATGAATTAGGGATCTATTATGAAAGACTTCAAGATCTGTTGCTAGATTTTAGTTCAGTAGTTAGGCAACCATTGCATTTCTTGTTCTCATATTGAGCCTCATGACCTTGGCTTGCTGTTTTGACTTTTCCATCCATCAAAACTAAAGTACAATACTATATGCACTGCTGACATTGCTGCCATTTTGGAAGGATATGTCATCAGGAAAATGTTTACGGTTCCTCATCTTAAATTAGGTAATCTGGAAGTACCATGAACCACATTGATACTTACTGAAAAACAAATGAGGCTGTGACACATATTACTAGGCAATACTAAATTCCCGAATTGCTTCTATATATTTCACATATATCTCTGTCATCAGATAAGCAAGGCATTTACTTATAATAATTGCAGATTTGATTAAAATCATAAACCCTGTTTTAAGATTTAAAAATTAAATGGCTGAAACTAAGAAGTAACAAACTAGAGGAAGCCACAGTATGCCTGCCAATTATTCTTGGCAGGAAATGAGATGACTCACCTTGAACATGTGCTTTCATCGCTCAGGACAATGGAATAAAATGAAAATGTTCAATGTATTGAATATGGTGAACATTTTTGTCATTCAGTTTGTAGGAGATGGTTGAAATACAACCACAGACTAATAAGAATGCCAAAGTGACCCAATACTTTCATGTTAGAAAACTGATGATAAACATTAAGAAAAAGACATGGACTATTTCAAAATAATCAACAGATGTACTATGTACTAAAAGAGACTGTGTGTGATGGATCCCAGGAAAGTCCAGGTGAAGAAATTCCAGAAGTGAAGAAGGAAACATAATATTGGCAATGGGAGGCATGACCCATTGCCAAGAGGGAAGGAATAGGGTTAATTGTTGGGGAGAAGTAACAAAGTGTATTTTGGATGTAGGAGAATGGGGATATTTCTAAAATTCTTTCCAGTATCCTGATAGGATACCATCTCCTGTCTGTTATCCTATAAAAATATCTGACAAATAGAGAGGGGAAAAGGGTGTTAATTTGGTTTAAACTACATGAACTGGCCCAGAACTACTAAGCAACTTAAAAGGACTGGGAGGCATGTGTGGGGACAGGGAGTGTGTGGGAAATCTGCACCTTCCACTCAATAATTACTGTGAATCTAAAACTGCCCTTAAAAAAACAAAGCCTTAAAAAAAAAAAAAAAGGGCTCAGAGGTGTTGGCAAAGTCTGCGAACAAGGCAATCCTGGTTTGGCCAGAGGACATTAACTGAAGCTCAGGTGTGATCCCTAACTACTTCTGTAACCTGGGGTAAGTTTGCCTTTCTGGGCCTTTTTGTCTCTATTAATGAAATTGTTCTCAGGGTCTCTTTCAACCAGAAAATGCTGTGATTCGTGTGAGGAGAAATATCTGTGTACATACAACAGTCTCAGAAAAAGTGCAGTTTTGCCAACAGATAAATACCTTGAGTCACTTCGCCATTTCCCCAGGGAAATCTGCACTCTGTTATTGGAGGTTGGCAATAACAAGTGTGCTGTTGGGGGTGGGGCATGAACTAAAGGAAATTGTGCTTTGGGAAAGGGAATATGGGTGGAGAGGATTAGCCATGAAGATTGTGCGGGGGATCATTTTTCTCTGTAACCTTAGCCATACTGTCCGCAGGGAGATCATAGATTAGCATTTTCTCATTCAATTCATAGCCCAGAAAATGTTTGTTCCGTTCATGCTCCCTTTATGAAAAGAGCGCTACATTAGTCCAGAATCGTAAAAGGAAAACCCAAGAGGTGGGTAACCAGAGCCCTGTGGTTTGTTCTACAGTGGCGTGGATGTGGCACGTACTGCCCCTTCAAGGCATGCCTGCCTTTCCCCGAATAAGTCTATAATAACACCACAATGAACATTGCAGGAAAATGCTGCAGTGTGAAGTAACACCAAAAGCATGGGAGCCTTTTGGAAACAAATCCTTGCTACGATCTTGGACAGTCTCTAAGTATTCTCCCAGTTCATTCACTCAAACATTAGAGCATCTGTGCGTGAGCCAGCAGAGCTTTTCATTCGGAATCACGACACTCTACAAGCAGTTACCCTGAAGGGAATCTTTTATCTCAGCTTTCAAAAAGCTCCATTAGGCAGATCTGTTTTCCTCTTTTCCAAACAGCCCCCTACTTATTTTGGAGTAGGTATGTTCTTGACAAGTGCTCTTCCCAAAAGCACTGCGTTGTAATTCAAACCCAAGTAACTTGACCAGCTTTTGACATTATCAGATTGGAGAGAGGAACACTTCTGCCTGAGGCTCTGGTCACAAAGGTGAATGTTAAGAGCAGAGCTCTGCAGCATGCCTCTCAGTGGGTCCTCTCCTCTCAAGGGCTCATTTCAATTTTTATGTTAGAGCTACATGTAGAGACCTATCGGATAGCACAAGAAACAGATGTTGGTTTCTTGACTCAAATCTCTGAGGTTTCAGAATATATGAACACTGTTATTTATATGACATTTATCTCATAGTCCCTGGGATGGTCTTGATTTCAGATTATTTTTCTTGGTCTTTGATATTTGAACATGTATTTTACATTAGTGGTTCTCAAACGTCGATGTACAGTAGAATCACCTGAGAGTGCTTATTAAAAATGAAGATTCATATGCTCTTATTCAGAGATTCTGAATCAAAATATCTGAGATGGGGTCAGACATTTTCATTGATGTTTAAATCTTTTTATTGAGTTGTCACATACTTATAGTAAGGTGCTCTCACCTTATATGCATAGCTCAATGAATTTTTTAAGACTTTATTTTTTCAGAGCAGTTTTAGGTTTATAGCAAAACTGAGAGTGAGTTACAGAGATTTCCCATATTCTCTCTGCCCCGCCACACACAGAGCTTCCCCCACGATCAACATTATTCACCAGAATAGTATGTGTTTTACCAGGGATTAACGCCCAAAGTCCAGGGTTCACTCTTGGTGTTGTACATTCTATGGGTTTGGACAAATGTATAATGGCATATATCTAGTATAATATCATACAGAGGATTTTTACTGCCTTAAAAATTCTCTGTATTCTGCTTATTCATCTCCTCACCCCCTAACCCCAGTAACCACTGATCTTTTGTTTTCTTAGTTATACTTTTTCCAAAATATCATATAGTTGGAATCATACAGTATATAAACTTTTCAAATTGGCTTCTTTCATTTAACATGATGCATTTAAGACCCCTTTATATCCTTTCTTGTCTTGATGGCTCATTTCTTTTTAGTGCTGAAAAATATTCCATTGTCTGGATGTAGTACAGTCTATCCATTCACTTACCAAAGGCCATCTTGGTTGCTTTCAAGTTTGGGCAATTATGAATAAAGCTGCTATAAACATTCATGAACAGGTTTCTGTGTGGACATGTTTTCAGTTCCTTTGAGTAAATACCAAAGGTCTTTGATTGCTGGATTGTATGGTAAGACTATGTTTAGTTTTACAAGAAACCACCAAACTGTCTTTTAAAGTAGCTCTACTATTTTGCATTCTTGCCAACAATGAATGAGAGTTCCTGTTGCTCCACATCCTCACCAGCATTTAGTGTTGTCGGTTTCTGGATTTTTACCATTCTAATAGTTGGATAATGGTATTTCATTTTAATTTGCATTTCCCTGATGACAAATGATGTGGAGCATCATTTCATATGCCTTTTAGCTATCTGTATATCTTTTTTGGTCAAGTGTCTGTTAAGGTCTTTGGCCCATTTTTTTTTTTTTTTAATTAGACTTCTGTTTCTTTATTATTGAGTTTTAAGAATTCTTTGTATATTTTGGATAATAGTCCTTTATCAGATATGCCTCTTACAAATATTTTCTCCTAGTCTCTGGTTTTTCTTCTAATTCTTTTGATATTGTCTTTTGAAGAGCAAAAGTTTTTAATTTTAATGAAGTCCAGCTTATCAATTATTTCTTTTGTGGATCATGTCTTTGATGTTGTATCTAAAAAAAATCACCATACCTGGGGCAGTTTCCATCTATGAGTCTTTGTGATGGCAAGCTGGGACTCTCTGTATTCCCCTACCTATCTCTTCAATCCTGAGGGCAGCAGTTTGCCCTGTGTCCTCTCCTTTCTTATGGATCCAAGAAGAGTTATTGACTTTTTTAGTGTGTCCAGCTTTTTTCTCATTGTTGGGATGAAGCAGCAGCTTCTAAGCTCCTTACATGGACAACCAGAAGCCAGAAGACCCCCAGTTCAATGAATTTTTACATATGTGTACATCTGTGTAGCCACCACCCAGATAAAGCTGTGAATGTTCCAAAACCCCAGATGTTTGCTCACGTCCCATGCTAGGCCAATCCTACACTGACCTGCCTGAGATAATCATCATTTTAATGATTCCAAGAGTCTGTATTTTTAACCAGCTGCTTGAGTGATCCAGATGCATATGCTTTTCTTCATCTTTTGAAAATCAGTGGTTGTAGTATGGATGTAGTATGGATGTACTGTGGTCAGGAAAAACTTACCTGCAGTTCTGAGGCTGAAATTAGTAGAAATAGTCACATAATGAATCAACTTAATATCCCTGCAAATTAACCTTCCCCAGAGATTTAGGAAACCCCAAGTCCAGAGGAGGCTGCCAGCCACGGAAAGGCATGTTCAGAATGTGATTGATGAAAAAGAAACTGTAGCCCCATTCAGCTGGATTGTAATTTGCCCGTCATGATGATAGGGTACTCAGTGGTATTTTATGAAAATAATTTTGAGAGTAGAAGTTTTAATGTCTGTCAAGTACTACTATCTAGGCAAAGGATTTTTGATTCCCTAAAACCTATTTCTTTAGCTAGAGACAGTAATAGTTAATATTGTTTGAGCATCACATTAAATTGTCAACTCTGTTAAGATAAACTTTTATCCCAGAAAACTAACATCAGTTTTACAAATAGGAATATAATAATGGCTAACATTTATTGACTATTTCCTATATTCCAATCATTGTGCTTAGCACTTTTTAAAAGTATTATTACCATATTCAGTAGAAGAAAATAAGCATTGGTGAGCTTTCCCAAAGTAACTAGTAGGTGGTAGATGAGCTTTTAACCCAACCCTAGTCTCACTAAGATCCTAATCACTTAGCTTCCGTGCTGGACTGTTTTCCTAGAGAAATACAATCCATTTAGTTCTGCGCTTGGTGTAACTTTGATGTCTTGAGATTATACAGCTCCTTGATTTTAATTTAAGCCTTTTGATGAATAATTTGGAGGTCTGAGTATTCTTACCCTTGGGAAGGCATAGCTCCTACCAGGAGATAACTTGTAACATAGATTTATAGATTGGCATTCTGGTTTATACATCAGAATCTTGTGAGTTTGGTCATTGAGTAAACTGGACCCTAAAGGACAGAAAAGCTCTGTATACCATTATAAATATTAAGTTTCAGAACTTGAAAACCTAAGGATAATGGCTGACCCAGGATAATTTTGCCATGGTATTATCAGCAAACTCAGCTCCATTTCCTAATCAGCTTTATTTCCCTATGCTTTATTCTCTTCAGCCTCTAAAGAGTTCTGCCTTAAAGGATTCATACACTCAATTTTTCTTACTTGAAAATCTCAAAGAAGGAAATTAGATTCAAGAGAAAATTTTATTTTGTCTTTGTTTTTGTTGTTAAAATGTACATACAATGATGGCAAATATTAATGTTGAAAAGTCTGGTCCCACTGTTTTATTGGTTATACAATAAATTTTAGTGAAAAAAATCACCTCAAGGATATATTTCTAGGCAGGCTTAATATGTTTTAGAAATGAGAGTTACAGGTGCCAAAACCTCCATTCATGAATAATTCCATTTCCTTTTGTTTACTTTTGGTAAGCAAAATCCAAGTGTACTCTCATAAATGGCTGACCAGTCTTCTTTTACTTTGCAATTGCATAAGCACAGAGAACATCTGGTACTTTTTAGATACATCTGTTATCACTTACAGAGAAGTAACAAATGCCCTTTTCACTTTAATACCTTCCCTTAACTTTAATCTTGAACTCCATCTATAAGATCTGGCATTCATCAGTATAAAGGGCAGTTTGATCTCAATGCCAGCAATAATCGTAGAGCATGGGGATACTAATTCTTATGAGTCTACCCAGGTTAAGATAAATGTACTCTTGTGGCCTGTGAAGCAATGTAACAGGGACTTAGGGGCTCCCATATCCATTTAGAATTTATTTAGCCATCTAGCTATTATTCCATGCTCTCCACGAGTATAGAGATTTTAATCTGCTTTGATCACTCTATATCCCCTAGTGTCTGATACATAATAAATGCTTGATAAATATTTATTGACTAAATTGATCCATTCTTCCACTCACTCATCCATCCATTCATCCGTCTATTCCTTTATTTCTGTTTGCATCCAATGTTTACCACCCATCTCAGCTAAGGTAATAATACATCTTTAGGTGCATACAAGGAACAATACTGGCTTCTCCTAAGGTGACTAAGAAGCAATTCCCCTGCCTGACATTTTATATAGCTCTAGTTCAAATAAGTACTGAAGTATATCAGACTGCCACATTGATTTTTCTTTATTTAACCACCCTGCTGCCCAGGAAAATAAATTATTTTTCTGACAGATCATTTGGACTTGGACTGTATATTTGCTAAAAAGCAGTTCTTGGTAAACTTTCACTCAGCAGCATCAGTTTCTTCTTTTAACTCCAGCTTTCATTCATTAAAATACCAATCCATTTGTTTTGATATCCAGTAATCAAGGGAGTTATTTACCCCTAAAATGAATGTGATTTACTAATAGGATAGACAAGTCATGAACAGAGGAACTAACCCCTAAAAGGCCACATTTGCATTGGATGGATATTGAAGATCAGATGGATTCAAGGAAGGAGGAGAAGATAATGGCAGAGAGAACTTTTGTGCATCTGAAGTCTCATCCAGGTTTTTCTGCCTAAGGAGTAGCGAGCGATGATGGTGATCGTATTTTCTCTCTCCTATGCATTACTATTGGGCCAGGTCATAAGCAAGTAGAGATAGATGGTCTAGCTGTGTCTGGGTCTCCAAGGAACAGTTTCGATCATAAACTCTCTCAACACTCACCTTATATCTTCAAGCTCATCACTTCCTCTGGTTTATTCTTTATCAGACCTCATTGCCACTCTGATACATGCCACCTTGTGCAGTTAAATTCTATGCAGGCCTGGGAAATGAGCGTATTCTCAGATGTACTAAATGATTCTGCTTTGAGCAAACTGGAAGTGCCCAAGGCTAGACGAGAATGACAGGGTGATGGGAGTTCAGTAACTCTTGTGCCCCAACTGGTTGTCATCGAAGCACTGTTGCCACAGAAACAGGGAAATGCTTCAATCCGAGTCTCATTTGCAAATCCCAAGGGCTTTTCTTTCAGTGCTAGTGGAATTAATTATCTCAAAAGCTCAGAGATATAATCTTACAGAACCTTGTAGCCATAGATAGTCAAACTCCTTGCAAAGCCAAATCTTCATGGATCATTCAAGTTAATTAATATTGAGTGATAAATGCCGCTAAAAATTCAGGGCCTCGTGTATGGCAGAATTTTATTTTATCGTTACTCTGGGGTTAGGTTGATAGATTAGCATGCACTGGGACTTGTTATTCACAGTGATGAAGTGAATGCAATGAACTGGAAGATCGGAACATTATTACCATACAATGTTATTTCAGCCTGCCAGCAAACATAGTCAGCCTCAGTGTCACTTTAGTGACCCTGTGGGTATTCTGCTCTTGGTGTGTGCAGATAAAGCATCTCTTATGGAACAAACTCCTATTCTTTGGATTCAGGTTTCACCGTTCACAGGAAGGGACACAGTGCCAGGCTCGCAGTCATATTCACAGGCCACAGTGTAATGGTTAAGAAGTCAGATGCCACAATAAGACTGCCCAGGGCTCTAAACAGGCTCACCAGTTAAACTAGCTGTGTGACCTTGGACAAGCACCTTAACCTCCCTGAACCTCTGTGAGTAACATCTGTAACTGAATAATAGTACTTGTTTCATAGGATTAAATGAGATAATACATTTTTCATGTTGGCCATTGTATCTGGAATTCAGTAAGTACACAGTAAATACTGGCCATTATATGATTGTTGTTCGCTGTGGAATAGAACCTGAAAGAGGAGTGGAGCTAGAAAGAAATGAGCAGAATTTGGGGAAAGACATTTGACAATCTGTTCTTATAGTTATCCATTTTTCTAACTAATATTTATTGAGCAATTACTCTGTGCCATGCACTGTTCTATGCACTTAGAATGTGGTATTTCTACCCTTGTGGAACTTATAGTGGATTTGGATAGGGCAGTTATTAATCAATAAACATAATAACTAAATAAATTTTATAGTATATTAGAGGGTAATAAGTGTCATAAAAGAAAAAAATGAAGCCCAGTAAGAAGAATCAGGAGCACTGAGAGGTGGGGAGTGGGGCTCGGTTATATCTAGCATTCTGTTCATAACTAAAGTAGAATAACTCTGTCGTTCAGAGCCCTTAAATGTGAGCCCTTGAAATGATTGGATTTGCTTCTGTTAAGGAAAAAAAAAAAACCTCAACTGAAAATTTTCTCTGTGTCTAACACTATTCTAAGAGCATCACTTATAATACTTTAAAAGTGAAATTGGTCAGACAGAGAAAGACAAATACCATATGATTTCATCTATTTATGAATCTAAAAAGCAAATTAATAACCTAAGGCCAAGGTGTTATGATGGATCAGTTTTCTGACTAGAAGGAAAAGAAGGTAAAGAATATGCTAACTGGCGATGTCTATTTGCAGAGAAGTCAAGGAAAAGAGGAAAAAGAGCAAAAGAAAATAAAGGGGAAAAGAATGGTAGGGAATAGAAGCTGTGGCCATGGCGGTGGAGCAGAGGAAGCTGGGTGGCAGGTGGAGTATTCGATTGCCAGCAAGGAAGGCAGAGATGGCAGAGCACTGCTTCTGTTTGACTGCTGTCTAATCAACCCTTGTAAGAACAGGCATTCAGCATTTTCTGCTCCCTGGGTTGGGTAATGTCTGGAGACGAGAGTGTAGAACATACCTCTGTAATAATAACATAATTCTCTAGTCAGTGTTTACCATGGGCCAGGTATGTTTAAAGTAGATTATCCCTATGTTATAGGTGCAGAAATGGAAGCTTAAAGAGGTTAAGGCCACTGAGCAAATAAGCAGAAAAAACTCCAGAACCTCCTGTGTATTTATTTCCTCCCTCCATAGCTCTTGACTCTTCAGTCAACTTTCGGTAACAGGGAGACTATCGACTAGGACAACTGACCGTAATTATGCCACATAACAGAGGTTCATTATAGATTTAAAACAAAAAACACTGCTCTTTTATTTTTCTGTTTACCAGAATGACTTGAACAACCAACTTTTTTAAAAAAGTCAAAAAGATAGCATATCGAATGCAACAAATCTGGCATTTGATAAATTTCAGTTAATTATGGATGACATTTGTTTGACATTTAGGTAATTTGAAAAGAGTTATTGCACATTAGCAGCATTAGCAGCAAAGGTTTTTCCAAGCCACTGGAACTGTGAGTCAAGGTAAATAAAGTTCCCTTGGTTAGAAAAGGGCACAAAAAAAGCCTTTGAAAAGTAGTTCAATTTGACTTTGACATTATATCCTTGGGAACTTGCCCAGTTTCAAGGTGAGTCTATTGTGGGAGGAAGTACAAATGATGTTACAATTTATGGGATTCCAGTTAAATTATCATATAGAAAGGCTAAAACTGTAAGGAAAGTCAAGCATGAACCACAAAGATAAAGGAAACAAAAGTTAGAATTGAATTTTGACTTGCAATTCTCAAGCCTTTCCTACTAAATCCTGCTCAGAGAGCGAATGGCCCAAGTAATAAATGTATTTCCCCTGAGCATTACCTAGCAAGTTGTCTTGTATGCACTTTAAACAAACAAACAAACAAACAAACAAACAAACAAATCCTCTGAGATATTGATAACATATTAATTAATTCTTGCCAAACTACATTGGTGTTAAAAAATAAAACCAATTACATATTGCCTGGCTGATTTATGACATTTTTCTACCTAAACAATGAGCGTTTTGAGAAGCTGATATATTGCCAGATAATAAAAAGAACTCTGGTATGAAGGGGAAAAATGCCACATGTGAAGGACAAATAGACAATTTCTATGATCCAACTTTTATCTCCTTTTTGCTTCCAGTTTTACTTTTCAAGTACTAATCTTAGCATCAGCTTCTTATTTTTGTTGACCAGACCAAAAAAACTGGGGAGCTTGCTGGAAAATCAAAGTCGAGAAAGGAGGACATTTGTAACATAAGTAGGAAATGCTTGCCTCCAGTCAATCCAGCTTGGATTTTCCTTCCAAGCATAGCATGCATTAGTCTACTTTTCCTAACTCGGTTCCAAGTGACTTTCTAAACATTTAGTTTTGTAGAGAAGACCTTTCTTACTCCACGGTGGAATACAACTATGTCTTAGATGCCAGGAACAAATTCTTTTTCTCCCTCCACATGGCTAGAAGGGCAAGATTTTTTTGTAAGCAGATAATTCAGCTGAAGTGGTTGATTTGATTCAATTAGTGATGGGGCTAACTTCAATTTCCGCATTCCAGAAGGAGGAATTGCCCTTTTCACACTGAGGCAGCAGACCATGATCCTGACTAGTTTCATTTCTTTGTAATTAAAGTGAGGGATCAGACAACGATCCATGAGTAAGGAGTCAATGCCTGCGTACACAAATAAATTTGTCCAACTGACCATTAGCCAGCAGACAGCAGCCGAGCCAGGAAATATTTAGCCGGTATAGATGTGCCAAGCACGAAAGTAGGGTGGTGTTTCTTTCATAAGTACGTGACTAATTCACTGGACTCAGTGTCTAATGTCCACAGACATTTCTCATATACTTTGGGACATTTCAAGGCATTGCTAGACTAAACTATTGGCAGATTGGAGATTTGTGGTGCCTTCTTTCCTTCATTTACCCACTAGCTCATTCTTGTGGATATATATGGAATTGATGACTCTTCCAACATTATTAGATATTGCTGTTTGGATAGCAACTCAAAGGAGGAAAAGGCAGCCAGAGCATTAAATACACACATGCCACAGTAGCAGGTGGGCCAGAGACAGAAAGTTAGGGTGTGCAATTCCCATCGGTATTTGAATGTTTAACTAGACAACAAATCCCTCTGGAGAAAGTAAAGATCAACTCTTGGCTGTCAAGGGGCATGTGCAAATATATGTATTAAGAAAGAAAGGCAGGAGGCAATGACTGTGGACAGTAGCATATAGGACCTAAGGGCTAAAATGCCCCTGATTTCCAGAGTGGATAACTAATATTTTAGAAGACAGCTTAAAGATACTGGCCTCACATGCACTGGGTGTGAAAAAGTACCAAGGACTTTCCTAGGTTCTGCTGCCAGGAAATCTAACCAAGTGGGCCAGTTGTCTTTCTCAGAGACCAGGCCTTTTTTAGGGCAGAAGAATGAGTCAGTATAATCACAATCACCTGGAAATAAACTGCAGACAGAGCTGCTTTTGTTCTTCAAATGAAATCTTCCAAAGCCGGTGCATTATTTTCCTAGCTCCCTTCCCTCCTCCCGCCCCCCAAACAAAATTTTCTATCACATTTACTGCACAATTTAGTTGTAATTTTCTGAAAAAATGTCACTTGTGATTTTATGAACATATAAAAATAAAGACTAGTACCAGAATGGTAGGGAATAGAAGCTGTGGCCATGGCGGTGGAGCAGAGGAAGCTGGGTGGCAGGTGGAGTATTCGATTGCCAGCAAGGAAGGCAGAGATGGCAGAGCACTGCTTCTGTTTGACTGCTGTCTAATCAACCCTTGTAAGAACAGGCATTCAGCATTTTCTGCTCCCTGGGTTGGGTAATGTCTGGAGACGAGAGTGTAGAACATACCTCTGTAATAATAACATAATTCTCTAGTCAGTGTTTACCATGGGCCAGGTATGTTTAAAGTAGATTATCCCTATGTTATAGGTGCAGAAATGGAAGCTTAAAGAGGTTAAGGCCACTGAGCAAATAAGCAGAAAAAACTCCAGAACCTCCTGTGTATTTATTTCCTCCCTCCATAGCTCTTGACTCATCAGTCAACTTTCGGTAACAGGGAGACTATCGACTAGGACAACTGACCGTAATTATGCCACATAACAGAGGTTCATTATAGATTTAAAACAAAAAACACTGCTCTTTTATTTTTCTGTTTGCCAGAATGACTTGAACAACCAACTTTTTTAAAAAAGTCAAAAAGATAGCATATCGAATGCAACAAATCTGGCATTTGATAAATTTCAGTTAATTATGGATGACATTTGTTTGACATTTAGGTAATTTGAAAAGAGTTATTGCACATTAGCAGCATTAGCAGCAAAGGTTTTTCCAAGCCACTGGAACTGTGAGTCAAGGTAAATAAAGTTCCCTTGGTTAGAAAAGGGCACAAAAAAACCTTTGAAAAGTAGTTCAATTTGACTTTGACATTATATCCTTGGGAACTTGCCCAGTTTCAAGGTGAGTCTATTGTGGGAGGAAGTACAAATGATGTTACAATTTATAGGATTCCAGTTAAATTATCATATAGAAAGGCTAAAACTGTAAGGAAAGTCAAGCATGAACCACAAAGATAAAGGAAACAAAAGTTAGAATTGAATTTTGACTTGCAATTCTCAAGCCTTTCCTACTAAATCCTGCTCAGAGAGCGAATGGCCCAAGTAATAAATGTATTTCCCCTGAGCATTACCTAGCAAGTTGTCTTGTATGCACTTTAAACAAACAAACAAACAAACAAACAAACAAACAAATCCTCTGAGATATTGATAACATATTAATTAATTCTTGCCAAACTACATTGGTGTTAAAAAATAAAACCAATTACATATTGCCTGGCTGATTTATGACATTTTTCTACCTAAACAATGAGCGTTTTGAGAAGCTGATATATTGCCAGATAATAAAAAGAACTCTGGTATGAAGGGGAAAAATGCCACATGTGAAGGACAAATAGACAATTTCTATGATCCAACTTTTATCTCCTTTTTGCTTCCAGTTTTACTTTTCAAGTACTAATCTTAGCATCAGCTTCTTATTTTTGTTGACCAGACCAAAAAAACTGGGGAGCTTGCTGGAAAATCAAAGTCGAGAAAGGAGGACATTTGTAACATAAGTAGGAAATGCTTGCCTCCAGTCAATCCAGCTTGGATTTTCCTTCCAAGCATAGCATGCATTAGTCTACTTTTCCTAACTCGGTTCCAAGTGACTTTCTAAACATTTAGTTTTGTAGAGAAGACCTTTCTTACTCCACGGTGGAATACAACTATGTCTTAGATGCCAGGAACAAATTCTTTTTCTCCCTCCACATGGCTAGAAGGGCAAGATTTTTTTGTAAGCAGATAATTCAGCTGAAGTGGTTGATTTGATTCAATTAGTGATGGGGCTAACTTCAATTTCCGCATTCCAGAAGGAGGAATTGCCCTTTTCACACTGAGGCAGCAGACCATGATCCTGACTAGTTTCATCATTTCTTTGTAATTAAAGTGAGGGATCAGACAACGATCCATGAGTAAGGAGTCAATGCCTGCGTACACAAATAAATTTGTCCAACTGACCATTAGCCAGCAGACAGCAGCCGAGCCAGGAAATATTTAGCCGGTATAGATGTGCCAAGCACGAAAGTAGGGTGGTGTTTCTTTCATAAGTACGTGACTAATTCACTGGACTCAGTGTCTAATGTCCACAGACATTTCTCATATACTTTGGGACATTTCAAGGCATTGCTAGACTAAACTATTGGCAGATTGGAGATTTGTGGTGCCTTCTTTCCTTCATTTACCCACTAGCTCATTCTTGTGGATATATATGGAATTGATGACTCTTCCAACATTATTAGATATTGCTGTTTGGATAGCAACTCAAAGGAGGAAAAGGCAGCCAGAGCATTAAATACACACATGCCACAGTAGCAGGTGGGCCAGAGACAGAAAGTTAGGGTGTGCAATTCCCATCGGTATTTGAATGTTTAACTAGACAACAAATCCCTCTGGAGAAAGTAAAGATCAACTCTTGGCTGTCAAGGGCCATGTGCAAATATATGTATTAAGAAAGAAAGGCAGGAGGCAATGACTGTGGACAGTAGCATATAGGACCTAAGGGCTAAAATGCCCCTGATTTCCAGAGTGGATAACTAATATTTTAGAAGACAGCTTAAAGATACTGGCCTCACATGCACTGGGTGTGAAAAAGTACCAAGGACTTTCCTAGGTTCTGCTGCCAGGAAATCTAACCAAGTGGGCCAGTCGTCTTTCTCAGAGACCAGGCCTTTTTTAGGGCAGAAGAATGAGTCAGTATAATCACAATCACCTGGAAATAAACTGCAGACAGAGCTGCTTTTGTTCGTCAAATGAAATCTTCCAAAGCCGGTGCATTATTTTCCTAGCTCCCTTCCCTCCGCCCGCCCCCCAAACAAAATTTTCTATCACATTTGCTGCACAATTTAGTTGTAATTTTCTGAAAAAATGTCACTTGTGATTTTATGACCATATAAAAATAAAGACTAGTACCTTGCTTACCCTCCATTCTATGACAACACCCATCTCTCTTTTTTTAAGCAATTTGTCCAAAGATCAAATTTTTTAATATTAAATATATTGGGGGCAACGTTGATTAATAAAATTATGTAGCTTTTAAGTGTGTAATTCTATAATATGTCATCTGTATATTGCATCATGTGCTCACCACCCCAAAGTCAAATCTCCTTTCATCACCATATATTTGGCCCCCTTTACCTTTTTCTACCTGCCTGTGTCTTTACTTCTGTTGTCTGTGTCTTTGAGTTTTTGTTTATTTGTTCATCTTATTTGTTTGCTGCTTTCACTTTTATACCCTACAAATGAGTGACATCATATGGTTCTTGACTTTTCCATTGAACTTATTTCACTAGCATGATAATCACAAGGTCCGTCCATGTTGTCCCAAATGGCAGTATTTTATCTTTTCTTTTAGCTAAGTAATATTCCATTGTATATATTGACCACATCTTCTTTATACAATAATCTATTGAAGTGTAGTTTGGGACAACACTCTTCTCTTGACCTCTTTGCATTAAATACTTTGACAGTTTAAAAGAGAACAGACATTTCCAGTCAATAGAGGGTCTGCTGCACTTAAAACCTTAGTTCTTTTTAACGTACTGCTCGGAAGTAACTCATCATTTAAAAAATTCCAAAATTTCTAAAATTTATTCTGAACCCTTACTATTTTCAAAGCAAAGACTGATTACTTTTAGCACTGTTTTACATATTATGTGGCCCAGTTCTCCGGCTGTCTGTCACCAGCTGGATGGAGTTCAAGTCACAAGGAGCTCTGTGCCTGGAGGGTGAGGGAAGGAGCACGGGGAAGAGAGAGGCGAATCCTTGGAGAGGCAGGACGGAAGAGTATCTCATTTTTATAGGCTCTGATGGTTGTATTATACATTCGAGCGGTTTTGCATCCACAAATGAAGCTCATGTTGTTTGTTCCTCTGCCCGATATAAAGGCTCTCCTTTGAATATAATGCAAAACTAGTGCCTCTGACTCACCAGCTATAGGGCACGTGTTAGAACTTTGTATTTCTGGTAATGATAACAATGTATTAACCCCTGCTCTCTGGGTTCTACTTGTGATCAGTAGGGGGAATTTCTGGGTTGACCGTTGAGGGGGAACTTTGCAATTTAGCTCTGTAAAAGAGAAAAATTGGGCAATCGGTAGGCATGATCCTGACTTCATTAGCACTGTGTTTTTGTCCTTAGAAATAACTGCAGTGATTTCAGCTTTAATTTGGTCCTAATTCTGGGATGAGTCCAACTCAACTAACTATTCCAGGCTGTAGAAATACAGAATAATGAATGTGCAGAAATCTGCTCTTTTCTTTTAACATGTCAAGTTCGTCCTTGTTCACCGTAAAGACTTGGACCAAATTTCCTCCTGACTTTCTTCTATCTCCTCTCTTTGTGATTTTAAAAGCTGTTTTGCTACACAGTGAAAAAAACACAGGAAGCCAAAGTCAGAAAGGCTTAGGTTCGAATTTCAGTTTTGCCATACATTGACTATGTGACTTGAGGCAAACTTTTCAATTTCTTAAGAGTCCCTATTTTCACATTTGTAAAAATGAAATAAATAATGTGACATAGAGGATAAAATTTTAGAAGCAAAGAAAACGAGTTTAAATCCTAGTTCTTTAACCTCTTAGAACCTAAAAGATGTTAGTACTTACTTCATTGGTTGTAATAAGGATTAAGTGCTCTCTGCCTTATGAATTCATAAGCGTTAAATGGAATGGATAGGTGAAAGTTTTTAGGACTATGTCTAGTGTACAGCAAAGACTACACAAATATTAGTTTTCTTATTTGTTATCTGGGCAGTTTTGTGGAGGTCAAAAACACCTTTGTTTTCCAGGAGCCAAGGAGCTCGGCTGATACTGTCCTCAGTGTTTTGAACCAGAGGACTGGAACAGGTAGGACGCATTTATCTGCTTTGCTCAGTGGAAGAGGATTCTCTAGTATCTTAATCCATTTGGGCAGCTATAACAAAATACCACAGACTGGGCTGCTTATAAACAATAGAAATTTATTTTTCATAGTTCTGAAGGCTGGGAAGTCCAAGATCAAGGCAATGGCAGATTTGGTGTCAGGTGAGAGCTCCCTTCTAGTTTACAATTGGCTGCTTGTTTGTTTTGCTGTGTCCTCACATGGTAGAAAGGACAAAGGGCCTCTTTCATAAGGGCAATAATCTCATTCATGAAGGTTCCACTCTTATAACCTACTCACCCCCAGAGGCCTCATCTCCAAATACCATCACACTGGGTATTAGTATTTCAATGTATGGATTTCGGGAGACACAAACATTCAGTCTGTAGCATATGAGTTACGATAAAATCTTGGAAACATAGGAAAATATGCATGATAAGTAGTTTATGGATATTACCTTATAACATGTGATTCATTCACTGTCTTTTCTCATTTACAAGGTATAAGTTAGTGTGCTATGCAAAATTGCAATTAACATGGTGGACAACATAGCTTTTCCATCAGTCTTTGCACAGGCCTCCACTCTGGTGCAATGGAGTGGTGCAACATCCTGATAGAATCACTCTGGATAATGTTCTAGTCTATCAACTACAGACATTATTTAGTCACTTAAGTATGACAAACATTTGCCTCTGTTTCCAGACCATATAGCCACTCTGTAGTGAGTTTTAGCATTTAAATAAGATGAAGCCTCCAGAGTTTGCTTTGCTTTCTATACTGTAGAAATAACAATATCATGGTAGCAGCCTGCTCTCCCAGAGACAGGAGGGAGCAGAGTTAACTCCTGAGTGGTATTTCAGATTCAGCTGCTGAGAGGACCCCTGCTAAGAAATATTGTCCCTGGTACACTCAATTTACACATAATTAGTGATTTCTTTTTTGTTTTTCCTTAAGCTGATAGATTACTGACATCCGGCACAATGAATTACAGAGAGCTCTTGCAAATTCACTTTAATATTTAGAGGCTAGACAGATAAAGTAGAATGAAGGGACTGTAAGAAGGATTAGACAGTGAGGCAGGAGAAGAGGCAGTAGGGTGTGATGTTCCAGAACTGAGTGAAGAAAGTGTTTCCAAAAAGAGGGAGTGATCCATCATGCCAAATACTGCTTATAGGTCAAGATGAAGATAGCAAATTGAATACGGATTTGACGTGACTTAGTAGAGACCATGATAAGGGCAGTTGTCAGTGTTGGGACCAAAAGACTTATTGAAGAGAGAATGGCTTTTAGGAGAGAACGAGAGAAGAGGACGTTGATTACAGACAACACTTTGAGTTTTGCCATTCTTTTACTTGTGTTGTACTCAGTGTAAGATTGTTTATTAAAATCATTACGTCAACAGACATTGTATTTGTGGTATAGAATCAGTGCTATCTCTGATTTATATTTTCTCTCATCAGAATTTGTTAAATTACAAAGAATATAGATCCTCAGCCAATGTATGGAAGTTAAGAGCCTAGATAGCTTCTAAGATCCCTCCCAACTGAATAATTGTGGAGCATTGCATGTCCCTGTTCTTCTTGCCCTAAGATTGTTCTTATTTACTTTATGCTTGTGAATCTAAGGCATAGTTTTTACAAAATTATTTAGGTATATGTTATAAGGATCCAAGAGAGCAAAGCAAGAGCTAAGGGACTTGACACAGTCACAACTAGAAGAGTAGCCTTATCCAGGACGGATATTTCTAGGTGGCACTCTATCCTATCCTACTAAACACCATCCTATTAGGCCAGATGGAAGTGAGTTGCCTGAGGGGCAATATCTTATAATAGCATCACTTTCCACGTGGGAAACCTACTTTAGAAGAACCTTTTAAAGTGTATCTTTATACATTTACCCCAGAGGTATCTCCAATTACATGATTTGCCTGCTAAGAAAATTCTTTCCTCAATTTTCTGGAAAACAGTGTTGAGGAAACTGTGGGTATTGAAAAAGAACATATTTTCTCATCTGTATTATATCTGCTTATGTATATTTCTCCAAACATTTCAGTCTTTCACCTCACTGTACTTTTTTTAATAGCAGCTTTTCTAAATACAGGTCATGGCATTCTGTGTTATGTCATTGTAACCCTGACTGCTATGTAAAAGCGGGTCCTGCAGTGTAGGAAGCCTGATTACAGTCAAGAGATAAATCTGTTTTCTGGAAACTGCATTCCACAGCAGCCCCAGCCTATATGATTCTTAAATAATCTCTTTGTTTATTCCCCCAAACAGAAGGCAGTCAAGTCAACCAGTTTATTCTTCCAGCATTACAAGAGGACTCCCATGCATTTTCCAACTCTTTTTTTCCCCCTTTGTGCTGCTGTTGTAAAAGTTTAGTGTGTTTGGGATGTGTCATCTCATATTTCTTAAGGGTCAACTGAGCTGAGAGAGAGAAGGTCAACCTAAATGGTTCTCAGATTTCATTTCGGGAAATTCCAGGCCCCAGCTCAGCTTGTTCTGTACGTGTCCACCTATCAAGGCTCAGCACTCTGTTGTTGCAGCTGTTGCTGAGTATAGAGCCCATTTATTCCCAATCAGCTGGAGCTTCCTGTAAGTGTTACCCAGATGCTTTTTCCTACTGCTATTCAATTAAGATTTTTTGCAAGACTTATCAAACAATTTGAGCTTCCTAAGACTTTTGGAATTCATACTTCTAATGTCTGATGACTTCTCAAAACTCAGATGCGATGCTAGTGGCAAACTAACAGAGATGTCAACAGTCTTAGTTTAACCTCCACCATTTTCTAGGTGCCTCCATATAGAAAGGGGGAAATGAAATGAGTTAGAATGAACATGTTGTTTCTTTCATCATACCTCTTACCCCAATCATGTTGTAGCTGAGATCTAGATAATCTTAAGACTGAAGGAGAACTCAGAATTGGAGCTTTGTCCTGAGTTCCCTTGTCCCAAGATGAGGTCATATAGCTAATTATGCCATTATCTTCTTGTAATATTACACATTTGATTTTGGGAAAAGAATCTCAAGGTGATGAACAAGGAATTCCTTTTCACAAAGAAATTTTTTGTTCTTGTTATTATTTATTCTAGGGGACATGAAACATTGTGTTCAATGGTGATAGCTTTAATATGGTCTGTTCTTTCTGACTTGTCAAAAGTCTACATTTTGATAAGATAGAAATATGTGTGTATTCTATATCTATATAAACACTCATACAGATGCATGTGTTTTGCTTCTATTAATAGTTCCTTTGTCTGCAGGGACAGGAGGCAAATGTGTCTGAATTTACACAAATGAAAACATCGAAGTAGTAAAATAAACTGACCCAATATATACTATATGAGGCATTTGAATTCTGATAATTCATGTCTGATATAAGCTGCAAGAATATGAAGCAGTATACATTAATGTCCCCCTTTTCATGAAAGTTGGAGCAAAAATGATAATATTCTAAAAAAAAAAGGGAATGTCATTAAAAAATTCAGGCCTCATTTCTTACTCGTTCTTCCCCCTTTGCCTGATAAAATACAGACCTCTTATTGATCCTCATGATTTTGAATCCTGTGATTTAAAAATCTCTGCTAGTTTCTCAGAACAGTAATCATACTGTTTTTGTTTTTATTATCTTTTCGAGACATTGGATCACTGGGCAATTTGGGCCCCAAATTATTAGCCGTATCTTTTAGCTTGCTGGTTAATACTAACTCTAAGAAGGAGCTGATACTTTGCTCACTTTTCCCCTGGCTCCCTCCAGAGCATTAATCAATTTACTTCTCAGTGATTAATAAAATGCACTCTGGAGTCAGATTGCATGAGCTGGAATCCAGGCTCTACCTCTTGTTAGGTAGGCAATCTTGGGCTAGTTATTCAAATTATCTGAGTCTCATTTTTCTGTTTTCAAAAAATGTGCCTAATAATAGCATCTCTCACATTGGATTGTTAGGAAGGTCAAATAAAATAGTCCATGTAAAGTGATTATTCCTTGGTGCAAATTAAAAGCTTTATAAAAAGTTGATATTACTGTTGTTATTATTATTATTACATATGAAATTAGGTATTTTTAACCTTAGAGAGATGGAGAGGGTCAGATTACCTAGGTTTTCCAAAAGGCGCACCCAAATTGAACAATGGGCTTCAGGACCAGCCAGCCAGCACAGGTGTTCAGAGTTATTCTGTGGACCTGTCAGTCATGGAGTTGTTATTCTCTCCTGCTCTCTTGACTTTCAAAGGACTAAGAAGAAGGCCCATTGTTAGCCACTGAAGGATATCCATTGGCCTGAGTATTTCTGACCATGGTCTGTTACGGAACAAAAAAAATCATTCTTTATTCATGTTCTAACTTCCCCTCCAGGAAGTTAAACAATGCAATAGACAACAACCTTTTGTCTAAGGTGAGTTCAGGATAGATAAACATATAAATAGACAGAGCTGTGCCCAGTTTTCTTTTTTCCTGTCTACCATTTTTATAAATGTATAAGATTGTTGATATGATATGAATGCCCTTTATATACATTTAAAGTTCATTCATGCGCCTTTCAATAAACCACCCATCATCCCTCAAGATGACAACTCCTCTGATTTTTTTCATTTTGCATTAATTTTCTAGAACTTCACATTAATTAAATCATAAAGTATGTTACTCTTTTGTGTCTGGCCTTCTTCAGTCTCTTAGGAGAGTTCGGTAGCGTGATTTACGCAAAGGTACCAACTGTGCGTTACTAGTTCATCTTTCTTCTGTTTCCAAATGTCACTGCTAGGTAGAACTATTTCTGTTGAAAGGCTGAAATATGTGTAAGTGGTTACTCAAAATACATTCTCCAATAGGCAAGATGACAGAGATTTTAGTCAGCTGTAGTTGAAGTATATCAATAGTATATTATTCAGATATCTTAGAGGTTAACAGGCTACAGTCTTGGAATCTAATAGCCATAAATACATCGGTCTATGTATTTAAAAATGAACAGGGCATCTCAGCCAATCCAGCAGCCGCGGCAATGGTTAGGAATGCTCTGGTGCACCCTGGTACCCCTATATATCAGTTGAGTTGTTGAATTGTTTGCTTACCAAGGGTTAGTTACTTGAGTTTGACTTTGTTCTCAAACTTATAGATGTCAGGTATACTATAATTTTAATTACATACTTTAACAACTATATGAATAATGAAATATGAATGCAAAAAGAAAGATACTTATTGATTTTATGGCAACTAAATTTAATATTATGGAAAGGCACAATAAATTTAGGTGGCTAAAAAAATCTGTCTAATTAGGTTTGGATAAGACAATTGTTAAAGGGAAAAATCCTATAGGAAAAATCATAACAATCTAAAACTCTGCACAATAATGACTTTACATCTATCTTTATCTTTCTACTTTAAATGTAAACAACTAGAAATGTGTGATGTGGTTTCTGTAACAAAGACAAAGCAAAAGCAGAGAACCCGTGATCAAAGAAAAGGCTACTACTTTAGAAAAATTGGTGAATCTATATATGTCATTTTTAACTTTTTATTGGGAAAAATGTAAACATATACAAGGTAAATGGAATAATATGATGAATCTACATATGCTTATCACCCAGCTTCAATAATTATCAATGTTCTGCCTTTTCAATATTGTTATTAAAACTTACACCTACTTCTCCCAACTCAACCAATCGTATTACTTTTCTGCGGTTCCTTTTTTTCTGAGGTAAACTTTGTATGCTTTGAAATGCACAAATCCTAGCTATATAATTTTGACAAATAGATATACTCATGTAATGCATACTCTTAATCACATGTAGAACATTTCTATCTCTCCCCCAAATTTTCTCATGCCCCTTCCCAGGATATCTCCCCACCCCTAACACCTCAGATATGACCACTTTTCTGATATTTAAAAAATTTTAGTTTCATTTTCCAGAATTTCATATAAGTGAAATCATATAATGTGTACCCTTTTGTGTCTGGCCTTCTTTTGTTCAGCATGATGTCTGTGAGATTCATTCAGCGGCTCAAATCAGGTTGTGAGAATTAATTGTGTGTCTCTCTTCCTAACTCTGCATTCAGTGACTTCAAGTTAAAATGGGAATATTGAAGTGGGAATATTTACTTTGTGGAAATTGCCAAACACTACAAATCAGGGCTTTTCCTAGCCTGAAGAGTCAGTTGTCAGAACACAACTGGATTCATTTATATGGTTAAGTGAATTAGTAGTATAATCCTGGATATTGCTGACTAGGATTTCATTGTGTAGATACACCACAAATTGTTTATCAGTATATTGTATAGATATTTTGCAAATTGTGTTGATGCATATTTGTGTTGTTTCCAGTTTGAGGCTATTGTAAATAAAGTGGCTGTGAATGTTCTTGTACAAGTCTTTCTATAGACATACGTTTTGTTTATTTTGGATAAATACCTAATTTTTGACTAAAAATTAAATGGTCTAGGTATGGAGGCATCTTTATTTAAATGATTTTTATATTATGAACTTTTAATTGACTGATCTACCAAGTCCAGATCACATCAGTTAAAGTTTACAAAGGGCTTTTATTTACGTTTATTTCAAACATTTTAAAATAATAAA
>NW_011888790.1:9544614-9546056 GCF_000151845.1 Pteropus vampyrus | reverse complement strand
TATATACTCTTAGTGTTATCCTAGGGATTGTAACATGCATCTTCGACTTATCAAAGTCTGATATTAATTGTTACTTTTAACCTATTTTCATAAAATATAATAATCTTAGACCATTTTAGTGCCATTTACCACCCTCACCTTAAATACTACTTGTGTTAATTTTAGCTATTATTTTATATAATCAATATTAAAATATATTTGCTCATAAATTTACCACTTTATTTTCTACTTATTTATTTTTTTAATGTTTACTTTTCATCTGGTTTCGTTTCCTTCCACCTAACAATGCCTTTGGATATTTCCTTTAACACTAGTCTTCTGCTAAATTCTCTCAGTTTTTATTTTCCGAAAATGTTTTTATTTCACCTTTATTAGAATTATAAATTAGCACTTATTTTCTTTCAGTGCTTTAAATATATCATCATTCTCTGGCTTCCATTTTCTTGAGAAGTCACCTCTCAGTGTGATTATTGCTCTTTTTGAAGTAATCTGTTTTTTTTTCTCTGCTGTTTTGAAAACAGTCTATTTGTTCTTAATCATAATCAGTTTTACTAAGATGTGCCTAAGCATAGATTTCTTTTTACTTAACCCACCTGGGTTTGTAGTGTTTCTTGAATCTGTGTCTTAGAATGTTCGGTTTTGGAATTTTATCAGCTATTGTTCAAATATTACTTCTACCCCATATTCTATCCCTTCTTTGCTTGGGACTACAATTTACAGCTAATTTAGACCTTTGCATTCTATTCTTCACCTCTCTTATCCTTGCTTCTGTATTAAAAAAAAAAAAATTGTCTCTTTGTGTTTCTTTCTAAATTGTTTTTTCTGGTTTATATATCACTTCAACTAATTCTCTTCATTGTGTCTAAGCTAATATTAAGCCCATCACTGAGTTTTAAACTTTGTCAATTGTATTTTTGACTTCTAGAATTTCGAAGTGTTTTTTAAAATGTACTCTGTCCTTTTTCACAGTTTCCAGCTCCGTTGAAATTCTCAGTTGTATCTTTATAATCTTAATTGTAGGAAGCATAGTTATTTTAAAGTCTGTGTCTGATAATACCAGCACCTGCAACCCCTGTAGACTTTTTAAATTGTCTGTTGTTTCTGCTGATTCTCATTTATTTTATCTTGTCTTTTCACATGTGTGGATGTTTTTGGTTGTGAGCCAGACATTGTGCTTAAGAAGTGTTTGTACAAATTGTGTCTTGGTATAATATCTTTCACTAGAAATGATTTACTTTTTCCCACAGATGCCTCTGGGCACTAGCATTTAGGATCACCTCGATTTGATTTCTGGGATTGAAAAGATTGAAAGCTTGGCTGTAGTTCCAATGGAGGACCACTTCTGGTTTCCTCTTACTCCTAATGTGTAACCCTTCAGAGCCCTAACCCAAAGTGTGTGGGATTTATCAGTACCTCCCTGTACTACCTGGACTCCAGCGTTT
>NW_011888790.1:9542878-9544564 GCF_000151845.1 Pteropus vampyrus | reverse complement strand
ATTGTAAATAAAGTGACTGTGAATGTTCTTGTACAAGTCTTTCTATAGACATACTTTTTGTTTATTTTGGATAAATACCTAATTTTTGACTAAAAATTAAATGGTCTAGGTATGGAGGCATCTTTATTTAAATGATTTTTATATTATGAACTTTTAATTGACTGATCTACCAAGTCCAGATCACATCAGTTAAAGTTTACAAAGGGCTTTTATTTACGTTTATTTCAAACATTTTAAAATAATAAAACAAAGCGCACATACAGAAATAGAATAAAATGCAAATCAGACAAAAATATATAGCTCAGTGAATTACTACAAAGTGATCAGCTTATAACCACCACCATCACTTCTAGGTAAGTAAATAGAACATTGCCAGCATCTCAAAAGTCCCATTATGCTCCCTTCTGTATCTCTTTTTCACAAAGATTGTCACTGTTCTGACTTTATAGTGTTACTTCTTTGCTTTTCTTTAGTTATAGCACTCACATATGTATTTCTAAATGCTATAATTTAGTAATGACCACTTTCAAATGGAATCATGCACTCTGTGTATCCGGCATCTTTTGCTAAAAATTATATTTGTGAGGTATTTGTAAGTTTTTTTCATGTTGCGTGCAACATAATTTAATTTTAATTGCTTTATATATCTCTTATGAGCATTTTCAATTTCTTTATTCATAAAAATTTGGGAGTTCTCAGTTTTGGAAACTTATAAATAATGCTATTATGAAAATTCTTGTATGTAAATTCTGATAAATATGTATATACTTTTCTGCATCCTTGAGTGGATTTGTTGGGTTATAGAGTATTATCTTAGTCACTTTGAGCTGCTATAACAAATTACCATAGACACGGGGGCTTAAATGACAAGTATTTTTTTTCCTACAGTTCTGGATGCTGTAGTCCAAGATCAAGGTGTCAGCAGATTCACCATCTGGTGAAAGTCTACTTCCTGATTTACAGGTGGCAATATTCTTGCTGTGTCTTTACATGGCAGAGAGCAGAGAGAGAGGAAGCAAGCTCTTTCATGTCTCTTTTTATAAGGTGCACTGATCACACGGGCTCTAACTTCATGGACTTGTTATCCCCCAAAGGCCCCACCTCTTAATACCACTGGAGTTAGAGTTTGAGCATATGAATTTTGGGGGAAAACAAATATGCAGCCCATAGCAGGTATATGCATCTTCATCTTTAGCACATAATGCCAGAAAGTCTTTCAAATATGCTTATATTCATACTCCTACTCAGAATGCACAAGAATTCTCATTGTGCCATATTCTCCTTTGCTTCACTCCTTAATTTTAGTCATCTCATAGGTATATAGTTGTTGGTCAACAAAAATGTCCCTCTTATCTCATAATACTTTTTTCTTTAAAATCTATTTGATTAGATATTAACATAGCTAAGTTATTTTTTGATAACGTTTGCAAAGTCTTTTTCATCCTTTTATTTTTTATTTTTTATAGCTCTCTTTTAGTTATGTCTCTTGTATATAGCATATAGATTTTTAAAATTTAGTCTAATAATCTATCTTTTAATGGGAGCATTTAACACTTTTTTTTCAATGTAATCTCTGATCTAGTTGTATTTAAATCTACCATCTTATTATGTGCCTTCTGTTTTTCTGACTATCCTATATTTCTTTTCTCCTTCTTTTGGATTGATACTTTTAATTTTTTTCCATTT
>NW_011888790.1:9537719-9541678 GCF_000151845.1 Pteropus vampyrus | reverse complement strand
TTCCTCTTACTCCTAATGTGTAACCCTTCAGAGCCCTAACCCAAAGTGTGTGGGATTTATCAGTACCTCCCTGTACTACCTGGACTCCAGCGTTTGTCTACCTATTCCTGGAATATTGTTGAGAGTACTGCTCACCTCAGCCCCTTAGAAGTCTCTTTCAGTATTAGCAAGTGCCCCAGGGGAAAGTGAGCTTAAATCCTAACCTTGCTTCTCTTGATTTCCCTAGTCATTGAGTCTCCAGTGCCTTAAAGCAAATGCTTGTTTACATTTCGTACAAGATTGTCTAAATTCTGGACTCTGTCATTACTGCAAATTGAAGTCCAGAGCTCTTTTACCATCTAACTATATTACAGTTGAGGAAGAGAAGTGCATGCCCTTGAAAAGCTCACAATATGTTTAGCAATACAAAATGTGTGATATAATTAATTTCATTAATTATACATAGATGGATTCCAGGGTACTATGAAAATTGAATACAAAGCAAAATAGATTTAAACTGTAGGATGAACCCCATTATTAGGTCAATTAATCAGTTCATAAAAATTAGCATTAAAAATAAAATGGCAAATATCAGAAAATATCATATGTATTAAGGTAATTATTATGTGTCAAACATTTTTTCAGATATATATATATACATATGCAAGAGTGTTTTTATTAGGTCATGATATAAAGTGTGCATCGTGTGCTGTGAAAATTAGATCTTGATCTTGTTCTTGGAGTGCGTGTGTTTGTATAACCCATTGTAGAACAAATAGAGACCTGGAGTGTAAAGTAAGCCTACAGAAGACTGGATTTGAAGATGGAAGAAAATAAAGATTGAAATACATAGACTGTAAGTTATACTTTATTATATTTAGCTTAAAAGGTGTAGCACTCAAGAAAGACTACAAGATAACATTAATCAGGGGGTGTTCCATGAGCACAGTTTGGGTTTCCTCTGGTTTCTTCAAAGAAGACATGTTTGACACATGGCTGTTGTCTTTCATTTCATGAGGGAAATTATCCTGTAAGGTTGAAGGAAGTGGTAAATAGGGACTTGTTGAGCTTTTAGTACTACAGTCATGTCACTCTAAAATTACAGAATAATTAATTACTTAAAAATTACTTCTGGCAAATCTGTGTTTTGTTTTGTTTTGTTTTTTGCCCCATGTCCCAGTGCTTGAGGATAGAACTGGAGAACTGGAAGCTGCTGGCACCGAAGACATGACGCCGAGGGTGCTGGAGCCCTTTCCTTCTGCCTCCGTACATTATGGGGATTGGGACACATGCCCATCCCCGCCAACAAGAGGAGGGTGATTTTGGCAAATCTTGTCACTTAGATCTAATATTCAAATTTTTCATTTTCATTTTCTTGCTGTATCACCAGTGCATATTGTGTCATTAGCCTCAAGTTATATAAGAGTGACTAGGTAACACATAGGCACATTTTCCTTATACTATTTTTAATCTGCAATGTCTTAAAAGCATGGTAAACTTGGCTATAGTTCACCTCAGAGGCTAAACCCAGCCTGGACAAAATTATCTACCTTCTGTCCTTGCCATATTCCAGTCAGCATAGCTCAGACTGGAAACGTGCTGATAACGATATTGCACTCTATGGATTGTCCAGGAAGGAAAGGAGATGGGTTATAACACCCCACTCTAGATAAGAAAGGACAGTAGTTCAAACTGTGGGGATCCATGAAGTATAAGACCTGAAACAAGTCCCTGTATGCACAGATTTGAGGACAGTATGGCTCTATCCCAGCCTTCATTAATCTCAAGTCTGAGTTCTGGTAAAGGGATCTTTGTAACAAATATGTTTCATAATAGTCTTAAAATAGCTTTCCTGAGGCATGGAACCATAGATCTACAATAACCCAAAGCTAGATGGGAAAATATGACACAAAATTATCAAAAGAGGTACTAAAAAAATTGGTTGTGTGATAATGAATTTACCATATCGAAGTAGAATTACTGATATGTTGGATTTGACCTGTTGTTATAGACTGAATGTTCGTGTTCCCCCAAAATTCACTTGTCGAACCCCTAACCTCCAAGGAGATGATGTTTGAGGTGCGGTCTTTGGAAGGTAATTAGGTTTAGATGAGGTTTATGAGGGTGGGGCCCCCGTGATGGGATTACTATCTTTATAAGAAGAGGAAGAGATCAGAGTGAGCTCTTTCTCTCCCTCCTTCTCTCTCTCTCTGTCTCTCTCTCTCTCTCTCTCTCTCTCTCTCTCTCTCTCTCTCTCTCTTTCTCTCCCTTGTATAAGGATACAGCAAGATTTTAGCCATCTGCAAGTCAGGAACAGGGCCCTCACCAAGAACCAAATCTGCTGGCACCATGATCTTGGACTTCCAAGCCTCCAAAAGTGTGAGAAATAAATGTTTGCTGTTTAAGCTACCCAGTCTATGGTATTTTGTTACAGCAGCCTGAGCTACTAAGACACCTGTGTTCTCAGAGTTTGTCAGGCCGAAGGATGTGTGTGAGAGAGCTGGAGTAAATTCATTTTAGGTCCTGTTTAAAAGGCTTCCTTAAGGGGTTAGAGGACCTCAGCAGAAGGAAACTGGGACAGAAAACAGTGGTTAAAGGACTGCAGAAGAAGTGGCAAATTGGAATAGTGATACATCCAGCTACATGTGGAGGACCCCCAGTTAGATAAGAATGCTGAAGAACTCAGAAAAGTGCCGACAGAAGAGTCAGCTCTGTATATCTGCCAATTCAGAGATCCCTAACACTAGGACATCCTAATAATCCCAGTCAAATAAAAACTTGCCAGCTCCTCTGACTTTATACACCAACTCCTGCCCTAAATCTAGAAAAAGTCTGGAATTGGAATTGTAGTAGCAAGACGGGGAGGAGAGAAACCCTAGTTGAGGAAAGAGAGAAAAAGAAGAAGTTGACTACATTCTCTTTTCCTCGCAGCAGGCTTTTCCACCTGCTATAAACCTAAGCAGGACAAACATGAGAATTCCAACTTTAAAGCAAGGTCACAGGTTTTTCTATTATGAGAGATAGGGTTTTTTTTCATTGCTAAAGTGAAGGTGTGTTTTATTTTTCAAAGTAACCAAAGAATTGTTTGCAAGAGAGGTAAATGATTAACATTTTCTCCAATGGTGATGTGCTGGCAACTATGGTTTGTAATGTTTGACCACCATGGCTGATTTCAAGACTGCAACACGACATCACTAGACGTGGAGTTAGGAAGAAACATGCTCAATGACTCTGGTCAGGCTGAGCAGATTCAGCACAGCATTCACGGTCTTTCCTAAGAATGACCTGAAAAGTCCTATGATCTGACCAAGCTTTCATCACAGGTCAGGAGAAGATCTAGCTCCAAGAATAAATTTAAACAGAATAGAAAAACAAAGCAAAATTGCCTTGTCATTTCTTTCAAACCACAGTTGTTCAATATAATAGCTAAACATTTGAAAAAGGAAAATTGTTTTATAAGAATGTATTAAGATATTTTGAGTATGAAGACTTTACAGCTGTGCAGATCAAGAGATAGCAATGCATATTTTCTCTTCCCTATCTGTTGGAGAGCTGAAGTGTGAGTTGAATCAGCCTGGCTCTGACTTGAAGAAATGGGGAAGACCTTATGCCCTGGGATTGCTCATTGCATTGGTTTTGGCTAGTGCCTGTTGATTCTGTCATTTTTCTGCGGTCATTACTGCAGCTGTTCAAACAGGGTTAGAGGAAAGTTATAGACACTAAGTGCTATCTATGAGGCTTACATTGTGCATATTTAAAATAATCTCTGGGGACTTCTGCAATTTGTTAGGAAGAATTTTAAGAAACATTTGACAGCTATTAAAAATAAATATAATTCTGATGATGACAAAAATAACCCTGATATGATCTGGGAAATATGTTTCTTCTTTCTTTCTTTCTCTCTTTCTCTCTCTCTCTTCCTTCCTTCCTTCCTTCCTTCCTTCCTTCCTTCCTTCCTTCCTTCCTTCCTTCCTTCCTTC
>NW_011888790.1:9534132-9537529 GCF_000151845.1 Pteropus vampyrus | reverse complement strand
GATATTTAATGATGGTGATGGTGATGATCAAATTAAATAGCGTAAGAGTGGGAATCTTTTCAGATAGGAAAAACTGATGACTTGTCCCTTTTAGAAGTTTGCACGCTCAGAGGTGACTTTTTCCCCTCACATAGCTAATAAAAGCTGTAATTTGCATTATGAACTCCTTATTACATGAATTCCTAAGGGTTGGACCACCTCGACCTTTAAATTATTAATGTCTTTTCTCAAATTACAATTATATTCTTAACACCTGTCCTACTAACTGGCAATTTTCTGATAGATCGAGTTTTCATTCTTCTCTACTTCTATACCATATCATAATAGAATCTTCAGAACAGCACTTTGCCAACTGCAAAGGTTATCAAATGCTAATGAGCACTTTTAAACAGCTGTTAACTCATTACAAAGCTTTTCGAAGTCCCACATTTCTTTTACTATTTCTCTATTTTTCTACACATTCTTTTAAAGTATTCCTCAAGATGATTTTAAACATTCTTAGAAAAAAATTAACATACTTAAAGGTCTTCTATATGTCAAGCATGCCCACATGCTTATTTTATTTATTCCTTTCAACAAGCCCAGTGAGTAAGATGTTCTTGCTCCTCTCTAGTAAAAGGAAGCAAGGACAAAAAATACTAAGTAATGTGTTCGAGGTCAATGGTGGGGCAAGGATCTCAGTTCAAGTTTTCCATCCTCAAATCTTATGTTCTTGTCTCTACAGCAAGAAGCTATGTCAAATGTTTACTCTAAAAACAAAATAAATGGGAAAAAGCTGCCATTAAATAACAATGAAAGGCCTTTTCCCTGTCAGGTACCATCATGGCTTCCTTCATCATTACTATCTTATTTCACTTTTTTTCATTAGTCTACTCACTTCTTGACTTTATTCCTTCAATCAGACATAACTTTTAATTCTTTTCTTTTTTCCAATTTGTCTGTTAATATGTTGGAATTATGTAGGAATCATTTAATTACCCAGAAATTCATCCATAATGTCCAAACTTACTTATTACCATTCTATCTCCACTAAATTTCATACAATTTGAATTTAAACATAACAAAAATACCACTTTAGAATGGTTTTTGTAAAAATGGTATAAACTGTATCATCTACCTGGGGTATCAATATACTCATGTCTTATTTTTACAATTAACTGCTCAAGATGCTCCTCTGCCCTTCAGCAGTAATTCTATGTCTTCTTATTGAGACCTCCAGTGTACTCCTCCCGAAATTGCCCAAGGATTCTGAGGTTCACTGAATTCTGAGGAATTGAGCCTGACTGTAAATGGAAGGTAGATTGAAAACTAACATCTGCCTCTGTTTCAGCATTATCGTAAACCGTATCCACAGATTAGATGCAATTTTGTCCACTGCTGTAGATTGACCCTGCTTATCCGGATCTTGGATCTTCCACATTTGGCCACTGAGATGACAGTTCTTTCAGTTCATTTTCTCACGCTCAGCTATTGCTACTTATGTGGACCATAATGTCAGAGAGACTGGGTAGGAATGAGCTTGCAGCCTTGGTTGTCTGCTATGTTAGAAACTGCCTTCCCCTGAACCTTCAGTTGAAGAACTGCCCAGGTCTCCAGTCCAGACATTTCTTTCTCACCTCTGATGCCCTTGGTAATCTTTCTTGCCACTGAGATTGACAGGGGAGTTTCTATAGATAAATGTGTTACGAAACCTTAGAATATAATTACTAAAAATTATTTTTTATGATTTTCATTAAAAGAGCTAGATATTTCATGTTAATTATTAGAATTTTACGAAGTACTTTTTTAAATTGTGTTTTTAATTCCTTGGTTTACTCTTTGTAGCAAGGTTGTGAATTTGCCTGTAATTGTCATTTATCATCCAGCAAATAGGTCATGAAGGTTTCCTCGAGCTTTGCTATAGTACAGTGGTCATCTTGTAGCCTGTTTAGGTTTACAACCCTCACTTGTGAAATGAAGGGATTGGATTAATGTAGCACAATCTATCTTAGATGTCTTTTTTTTTGGTTCATAAACTCTTAAACTCCCTTTAGTTTTTAAAAACCATCTTATATATTGTATAATAAATAAATAATTTTAAATTTAAAAACACAAATCAACATATTATTACATTATATTCTTAGTATTATAACCAAAAGTTCTGGTTTCTTCAAGATAGGCCCAGATTTTGTATATTATCCTGCTGATTATAAGTAGTTCTTTCACTCTCAAAACTGTTTTAGTTTAAATTATAAATTACATAGTTACCTTAATTATTTGGTTGTTTAAATATATTGTTAATAATAGTTGTATAAAATTTTATTTTTTTCCTAATTTAACAAGTAACATCTACTATTCAATTTTTAAAAATTAATTTTGTAACTAAAAGCATTATTAAGAGACCAGAAATGTAAAATGATATCCATCACGTTTAGTTGGGGACTAAATGTATATTAAACTGCAGATATAAACTTAACTACATGTGGCAACATCAACAAAACTGCTTCCTTTATAAGATAGAACTTCTTACACTTTGCTGTTAAAAATGTGAAATGTCTTATTTACATAATCCTGTTCCTACAGTATGAATTGAGAGAAGAATTTGTTGTTATTTGTCAGTCCTTATTCTCAAATAAATATTTTGTTATGGATAATCTTGAATCCTACTAAACAAATAATCAAAAACTCAAAATCCACATTATTGGTAAAATGTTTTCCTTTTAATGCTGGCTTTTGCAGAACTAGAGACATCTTGATCTATTATACATTTGGTCAGTCAAACGCAACCTGTGGATTTGGTAAAGAAAATCTTAAGATGATCTATAAAATTTGTATTTCAACATCGATGTTCTTTAGCCTCCTGTCTTTAACCAATGATATCTACCACAGATATATATTAAACAATGGATAAGAACAAAAACAACTGAAAACTGTGTTCTGATGATACACAGGGTGAGGTCTGACTCATGAACTACTGTACGTGTTCACTCAGCATTTTCAAAAAGCCATTAGGCTTGTTCTCACTATTTACTGGTAGAGCAAGGGCTATCAGTAGGTTCTCATGACAAGGGCAACTGCAACCACTGGCTCAGATGCCAGTTGCTCTGGAATCTATCTACAGCTGGTCTTTGTTGCCGCAGTGCCTCTGTGAGAGCATCATTCTATGGGCACAGTTTTCTTCAACCCTGATTGCTACTGCCGATGCCACCCTGGCCTTGGGAAAAGGTAGGCTATGCTATTGGACTAGCTCACTCCAACTCTGGGCACTATTTTTTCCCTTAATTTCCCTCAGTAAAACAGAGGTCAGGAAGTACATTTCATTATTTTATAATTCCCAAGACTTTGAGCATTTTAAAGATTGTTTGAGGATAAGATAAAGTTTTGTTGATGTTGCCACATGTAGTTAAGTTTATATCTG
>NW_011888790.1:9495559-9534082 GCF_000151845.1 Pteropus vampyrus | reverse complement strand
ATCTATTATACATTTGGTCAGTCAAACGCAACCTGTGGATTTGGTAAAGAAAATCTTAAGATGATCTATAAAATTTGTATTTCAACATCGATGTTCTTTAGCCTCCTGTCTTTAACCAATGATATCTACCACAGATATATATTAAACAATGGATAAGAACAAAAACAACTGAAAACTGTGTTCTGATGATACACAGGGTGAGGTCTGACTCATGAACTACTGTACGTGTTCACTCAGCATTTTCAAAAAGCCATTAGGCTTGTTCTCACTATTTACTGGTAGAGCAAGGGCTATCAGTAGGTCCTCATGACAAGGGCAACTGCAACCACTGGCTCAGATGCCAGTTGCTCTGGAATCTATCTACAGCTGGTCTTTGTTGCCGCAGTGCCTCTGCGAGAGCATCATTCTATGGGCACAGTTTTCTTCAACCCTGATTGCTACTGCCGATGCCACCCTGGCCTTGGGAAAAGGTAGGCTATGCTATTGGACTAGCTCACTCCAACTCTGGGCACTATTTTTTCCCTTAATTTCCCTCAGTAAAACAGAGGTCAGGAAGTACATTTCATTATTTTATAATTCCCAAGACTTTGAGCATTTTAAAGATTGTTTGAGGATAAGATAAAGTTTTGTTGATGTTGCCACATGTAGTTAAGTTTATATCTGCAGTTTAATATACATTTAGTCCCCAACAAAACTTGACAGATATCATTTTACATTTCTGGTCTCTTAATAATGCTTTTAGTTACAACTTATATAAAACATCTTAAAATTACTGCCTCTGTTCCAGATTCTTCTTGGAGTTCCTTTTTGGGCAAGTTCTTGCTCTTGATAGCCAGGGATGGCTACTCTCTACCCAGACACTAGAATCACTGTTATAATATTCAGGCTTCAGTGTTCACACAAAGATGAGTCCCTAACCTTAAAAACAAATTTCTTTTTCAAAATGCAGAGGTCAAAATAGTAAAGAGTTCTGTGGAAAAGGAGCCTGTGTCAAGAAAATGTGAGAAAACTTAAGAGTGAAGAAAAAAATAAAAATAAGTTGGATTTAGGAAAAAGATTTAAAAGAAGTGGCCTAAGCTGGGGCAAAGACAAGGACAGGGGTAGTTATAGAGTAATGTGATTCAGCCAGGCCAACCCACAGCATGTCATCTTCAAGGGAGCAGAAGTCTAATGGGATTCAAGGAAGTGTGCAACTCTAAGAGCTTTTGACCCTAAAATATCTGCATTTGCTTGGTTAGAGCTTAAAATTTTTATCAGGAAAGAAATTCTCCATAATAGGAGATAAATAATGTAAAATCAAAGTGGAGAATGGAGGCCACAAGTAGTATCCTGTTAGTCAAACAGTCTGTGCAATTATTTTTAGGCCACTATTATCTCTTCTGGATTATAGTTAACAACCTAACTGGTTGGTCCCCAACCTGGCCTGAGTGATTTTTCTGAAACTCATATCTATTCGTGTGTTCCCTAAATAAACCCTTTAATTGTCGTCCAGTTGTCCTTAAGATTGAGTTCAAGCCTTTGACATGGCTGACAGCACTCAGCAAGACATAGCTCCAGCTTCCCAATCCCATTCCACCTTTGCCACTGTTTCCTCTGCTCCTTCTCCCACCACCTGCTTTTCAGTTCTTTTAACAGGAAAATCTTTGGTTTTGCCCCTTTACACCTACTGCTCCTTCAAATACTCTTTCCCCATTTCCCTATTTTAAGTTTTAACTTAGAGTCATTTTGCCAGAGCTTTTCTACCGTCCTCCCCAGTGGGAGTTAGAGGTGGCCAACGCATGCTGTTCTCATCATAGCCCTTATCACGCTGTATTATAAAAGCTATTTTACTTGTCTACATCTTACACTAGGATGGGAGCTTCTGGGCATGTGTCCCCCACACCTAAGATAATGCTGGCATGGATTAGACACTCAATAAATAGTTCTGAATGGATGAACAGATGGATGGATGGATGGATGGATGAATAAATGAAGCCTTCCTTTTTCTGCTACAAAAAAAAGGGATGAAAAGAAAAGCTGGGGAAAAAATTCTGGTGGCTGAAGATAAAGAAAGCAAAGTTTTTCTTACTTTGGTCACTATACCTTTCTTAAAAGAGTCAAGGCCAAAAAAAAATTGAGTAAGTGGTTGGTTGGTTGGTTGGTTGGTTAGTTGGTTTTATATCTTGCCACCTGTGAAAACTTGCTGCTGTGTGCCCACTGCATCTGTTTTATTTTGTTTTCTATCATGGGCTTCTTTGCAAAAGGATTCGTTATAAAAGAATATTTTGCCAAGGTATCACCGTGTAGAATCTAGTGTAACAAGTATTTGTACTTGGTAATATTCAGTGGGCACATTCATTCAATTTCCAGTATATTTATCACGTTAATGTTATGTATAAAACATTTCTGTTCGGCTGGAATATTTTAACCAGTAGGATTAATATAGGAAAGCTGGAGGCTTAGGATTTGGTCTTGCTTGTATTTTTACCTATGTAGCTAACATTAGTAAAGTAAACTTTTTATATTTAATTATATTTATGTACATCTTTCATCTTTGAAATAGAATAATGCCTTTTCTGACATCTTACATTATGTGAAGATATAATGAAATGACATATATGACAATACTCTATGCTACTCTACAAAATATAGATGGTAAGCAGTATGATATCCAGGTGATCCAGGAGTTAAGAGCCATTTAGCTAGTTCTATTTAAACTATTATCCATTTTTTTCCTCTGTTGCCCTCTTGTCAAACAAAATAAAGCATAAAATAAGAAGGTTAAGCAGAGTGTTATTTGGAGGTTCCTTCTAGCCTTATATTCTATGACTTGAAATGAGTATTCTATACATAAGAACACTAAATTTCTGAAAGCTTCCCATTGGTTCATGGGTTGTTGTAGTTTAGTGGCTGTATCAGACAGTGTTTTCTTTCCTCCTTTTTTCATTCCAGTTATTTTTGTATTGGTCCAGATATACAACTTCTACTTCTCTAACTTTGTCTCAGAATAAAATGTTTAAAATCTACCCAGGAACTAGTCCTTGCTAAAAGCTACATTTCCCACTACAGCTATCCAAGATGGGTTTAGTAATTGTATAATGTAGAGCTAAGCAGGTGTTTTGTTGCCAGAAATAGTTTTTCTTGCTTCTTGGCTTTTAAGTTGATGTTCAGAACACCTACTCCCCAGTGCTCAGCCTGAAGGAAACACAGTTTTCTGTTCTCTTCCTAATGCTCAGCATAAAAAAGGCCAGTTCCAATTAAATGATCTAGGAAATTTGAATTGAATAGTGAATACTAGCATCTTTCAAAGCTAGACCACCTGCCTTTAGGTAAATTGTGGCTTTCTATTCTTGTGCAATACAAGTGACAGACATCTAACATTACAAAAAAGAATTTAAGAATTAGGGATGAAACATGATTCCTTTTCCAAGGGAAAAAAAAAATCACTTAATTTGAGTATCTGCTTAGTTTCATTCCTGTATCTGAACCGTCAAGGAGAAAACGCGGAGCATCTTATCCACAATTTTACCTTCCATTATTTGTCTATTAATTGGCTCTTTTGTGTGTGCATGAGCAATTTTTATTTGGAACATTAATCGCTATTTGGAATATTTGTTCTTAGTTTCCTACAAATTGATAAGTATACCTATGGGGAAATCTATGTAGAAATTCTGTTTTCCAAAGGTTTGACAGTTTTTTCTTTAATTAGCCCTTGAGGTGTCTTGGGTTTCACTAATTTGTGTTTAACTAGATGGAAAAAATTTTGGCAACAGCAGGAACATTCTTCTGTTCCCAAATCAGAGAAAGCTATAACCAAAACACTCAAGTAAACCTCTTCCAAATATATGCAACAAACACCAATGTTCATAGCAGCATTATTCACGGTGGCCAGGACATGGAAGTAACCCAAGTGTCCTACAATAGATGATTGGATAAAGAAGATGTGGTAAGTATATACAATGGAATATTACTCAGCTATAAGAAGGGATGAAATACTGCCATTTGCGACAACATGGATGGACCTCAAGATAATCATGCTAAGTGAAATAAGCCAGACAGAAAAAGTTGAAAATCACATGATATCACTGATATGTGGGATATAAACCAAAAAGCAATAAATAAATAGGACAGAGACTCACGGATGTGGACAATAGACTAGTGGTTACTAGAGGGTAGTGGAGGAAGGGGGAGGTAGATGGAATAAAAAAGGGTCAAATATGTGGTGACAGAAAGAAATCTAACTATGGGCGATGAACACACAATACAATATATATATGCTTCACTGTTTAACTTACTGGATTTCATTAACCAATGTCACCATAATTTAAAAAATAAAAAGAGAAAGAAAAACCAAATACCTGCAATGAGACTTTTGCTTCAGAGCAGGGCATGAGCCTTAAAGTATCATTTAAACATAAGAACAAAAGTTGCTGTTAGAAGATAAAAACTCAGTGGATGTGTTTTTGCTTGCTGCTCTGACACTGCTATTATAGGCCAGAAGAGAAATGAGGCTTTGAGCTGATGAAAACAGATGCCAGAAGAAACTATGATCAAGTTGTGGTTAGAAAAATAGAGTGAGAAAATAATTTTACAAAGATTCCAGAAGGGCTTGTACAAGCTGCACACAACCAGGGACAATATAACATCTAAGAGAAGAATCAATGATAAAAATGACACTCATATAGATTTAAGTATTTATAAAGAGCTATGGGGTTGAAAAACTCTGAACCCTTTAAGATCAATACTTTTCTATAAGGAGGCAGTATGATTTCAGGGTGAAGAATCTGGACTCTGATATCAGACAGACCTGGCTGATATCACGTCTTGGGCAAGTTACTTGACTATTTCATGTCTTAATTTTCTTATTTGTAAAATGGGATAATAATAATCCCTCTCTCATAGAATATTTTTGAGGATGAAATTAGATAATGCTTGTCAGGTCCATAGTTAAGCATTCAATAGTATGTGTCAGTAAATGATGTCTATCGTTACTGTTGTTATTAACCAGTTGTGCCTTGGCAGAGATCCCATCTGCCACGTTCCAGAGCATCAGGTCACAGACTGAGCATATGCAAATACTATAGTCTCTCATAGCCCAGAACTGGCTCAGAAATTGCATTTTCCAAAGACTTTAAAGATAGTAGATTATACTTTCCAAAATGGTTGCAACAATATTTCTCATTCCATTTACTCTTTGATAATGTGAGCTTTGCCACTGCCTCCTCTTGAATCTGAGTGGGCTTGTGACTGTTTCACCCCATAGTGTGGTGTAAATGGCATTGTGTGACTTCAGAGGCTAAGTCAGAATACAGCTTTCACCTGGTTGGCTGGAATGCTCATCCTGGGCACCCAGTGTGATTCCCCTGAGGCTGTCATTTTGTGAAGAAGCCAAGTCACATGGAAAAAAAGCCACATGTAGATACTCTGGATATCAAGCTTAATCTTTGAATCATTCCAACCTAAATACCAGATATGTGATTGAACACATCCTCAGATGATTCCAGCCGTCAGACATTGAGTTTCTCCCAGCCTTATAGTCTTCTCAGCTGAGCTCATCATTATGAAGCAGAGAAGCCAGCCCCACTGGGCCTCTACCAAATCCCCGACCAATAGAATCTTTGAGCATAATACAATGGTTGTTTTAAACCCCTAAATTTGGGGGATAATTTGTTATGCAGTAAAGATCACTGAAATAGAAATCTTTCCTAGTTTGGCCAGTTCTCCATCTGTGGATTTCCCATCTTAATCAATTAATCAGCATTTACATGTGCCTCTTTATACAAGGCACCATGCTAGAACAGAAATAAGCCAACACAGTCAAAACATAAATTACACATAAGGATAAAGCATGTTATAGGAATCATATGATAAGAGCTGCATAGTAGTGGGTAATTCAGATATGATCATAGTAACCATTCAAAAGAACAAGATTTTATCATGGATGAGGCAGTCTGGGAAGTCTTCATGGTAAATCAGGAAGTGGCTTGCACAGGGCCTTAAGGAATAGATGAGAATTTGATGAATAGAAAATGAAGACAAGAGAATTCCTGGAAAAATGTGAAAAATAAGACTTTGGAAAAATGAGATTCATGCATTGTATCTGAAATTTAATCTGTTAGAGCAGTATTTCTCTTATTTGTAAAATAATGTTTACAAGGAGGAATACTTTTAGTTATGTTCCTAATTCTGAGAGAATTTAGTGAGTACTTTACATAGGTTGAATTAACTACAAATATGTCAATGATATCTTAGTTGGGTTAATTTACACAGGACTGATGAGCAAACTCTGCCTCCTGTAAAAATGTAATATACAACTTTACTAGAACACACAAAATTTTCCACAAATTCCAACAAATATGTCTTTTAATAGACATAGTCTCAAAGTTACACATCGATAGTCTTTAGAACTGTTAAATCAAGTCAAGTAAAGTTATAAAATGGTTCTTTGTCATTTTTAGGAAATATTTAAATAAAAACTCAGATTTTTATGATAAAATGTAGAAAAGCTATAGTTATAACTTAAACTTGGATAACTAATATATAAATATTTACCAAACATTTTTATTTATTTTTAAACAAAACAAATGGCTAACCCAGGCCTTTGTAATTTCAAGGCCCCTGTGACTTCTCATTAATTGTCATTGAGATTTATGGATTCTATATTAACTATAATTTAAAATTTTGAAATTTTAGATTTTCCATATCTACTTGAACATAATTAGTGGCTGGAGTGCATCACTTTTTAAGTAGCAAAATCTCTTGCTGAACAGCTCAACTTCCTACTCTTGTTTACATTAAGATTACCTGGTCGTCCTTTAAATTCTTCCCTTTGATCTTAATTTGGCCTTTAGAATAGTGCAGAATGACAAGACTCCCTCTTCTACACGAGGATCATTCAGTTGCTGGGAGGCAGCACCCCTGCGACCTTTGCACCTTCTTCATCCTGATTATCGTCTTCCAAATCATTTTCAGAATTTCTCTCTTAAAATGTTGCGGAGAACTAATTTAATATTCTAGCTGTTGGGAGAAATGATTTGATTTGCAGACAGTACATTCTTAGCTTGGTCTGAGTCTAACTAATGGGAAATAAGAGGTATTTTTAATACTGAAAAAAGTGTTTTATGACAATTAATTTTGTGGTGTAAAAACATACATCAACTTGGATTCTGTGAGAACATCCCAAAATTTATTGGAAATCCTAATCCAAAACAATCTTTGCAACTTCGACATCATCCCAGATTTTAAGCAGATTTTGTTAGTTTTTGTTGTTGTTGTCGTTGTTGCTGAAACGAGTCACCTAACTTCTCCCTGATTTAGAGCTTTCTCCTTCAAGGAACCTAGAGTCTATCTCCATTTGGTGTCTATAGTACAGAGTATGCCTGACTCTGCCGCTTTTCAGGTCAAGATATGCCTGCAGTATTACCTTTGGCTATTCTATATTCTAGTATTGTAACCACTGACTACATATGACCATTGAAATTTGAAGTCAAATTAATTAAAATTAAATTAAAAATCCAGTTTATCAATTCCACTAGTCACATTTAAGTGCTCAACGGTCACATGTGGCTAGTGACTATGTTGGACAGCACAGTACAGACCATTACCTTCATTGCAGAAAATTCTATTGGATGGTGGTGCCCTTGAACTTCACTCACACCACCTAAATAAAAATGTTGAATATGGGAGGATTTTTGAATACTTAAAATGGAAAATGATATGATAAAATAGGTATGAATAAAGACTTTATAAGCATTAACTATTTTGTTATTTTATATAGTATCTAGTTTGATGTTTTATAAGGGAAGCCTCGTTATTAAGAACTTAGGCTTTGGAGACAGACTGTCAGTAATTTAGATCTTGCCTTCACTATTTACTACCTTTGTGACCTTGGGCAACTTTTTAACCAAGGCCTTAGTTTCTTTAACTGTAAAATAGGTTTAGTGAATTTCTTAATGTGATTGTTAAGCTCAAATGAGATAATGCTTATAGAAGTACTTAGCACAGTGTCTGACACGTATAAGCTGTCAACATAAACATAAGGCATCATTGCTATTATTATTTATAGAAACGTAACTTTTACCCCCACCGTACTAATCACAGAATATGTGCATAAATATAATGTAACACTTTATTAAATAAATTAGACTTCATAAGAAGCAAACAGAATACAACCTAATCCTTCCCCTTCTTATCCCTTTAAAAACATTCTGCTGAATCATTCTTCCCTTCTCTTGAGTGAAATCAAGGCAAATGTCATAGCTTTTCATGTCATGTAAGTATCATTTCCAGGTAATTAAATGATCTAGTATAGTTCAATATATAAACTTTAATTTCTCATCTCATTTGCCCCATCTCAGTTCTGGCTAAAGCTCTGCTGTAAAAATAGGCTTGGGTGTTCTCTTTTCCTTTTCCCAGTTCTTGCACTCCTTCCTCATTTATTAGGCTACCCCCAGATCCTCTAAGATTGGGGAGAGGAGGATGAATGAGAGACTGAAAAGGTCTTCCCTAGCTCTCTTGGCTCTCCACTATCTCCACCATGACAGACATGCCAATAATGGCTCATGACGAGATTTTATGAGTTATTAGAAATACCCCACCTCAGCTTGTCCATCTGCAGGTCCCTGAGACAAGCGATGCTTTCTACAATCATTCATGTACAGTTTTCTCCTCACCCTCTGGCTTTCAGTGCTCCATGCTCCTCAGCTTCTCTCTGTGAGTGTTACTTCATTCTTCCAGGTGGGCTTCTTATTCAGGGTCCTTTTTAGAAATCCATATTTGGTCCTCGGAATAGATACACTTTTGCCCCATCACTGGTGGGAATACAATTCCACTATAGTTCTCTTTTCTCAATCTGCTCTCAGGATCAAGGTATCATGTTTAAATTTTTTACAGGTGGGAGCCAGATACAATACCCTGTGTTGATTAACTTCCTGGAGACAAAAGTGTAGCTCTCCAGGTGGGGCTCTGAAGCCCCTCTCATTTGTTTTGGTCGGTGGGGGTGTAGAGGCACTTCCTCCCTCACCATTGTGTGTAGTGGGGAATGCATAACCCACTGACAAGTCTCTCTAAGGAAATCTTCACAGAGGTCATTCTTAAAGTAGAGGTGATGAGCCAGTTTCCACCTTTGTATGTGTCAGGGGCTCACACATCAAGTGTTATAGTGTCTTAGTCCCGAATTAACAATTTTCACTCAATTGGTTTTGGTTTAATTGTACTCAGCACTAGGATCTCTGCTAAAATTCTAAGACCTTAGGAAAATTGATTAACATTCTGTTATAATTGTTCTCTTGGAGGCTGTAAGATTGATATTTAAGTAGACAAAGTGATATTTAAGTAGTCAGTTTTCAGGGATTGATATTTAAGTAGTCAGTTTTCAGGGATTCAGGAGTCATCACTTTGTGCTCAGGATACAGCTGTTGACTAGTACTTCACTGTATTTAGACAAGAACAAGAGCAAATTTTTCAAGAGGGTCATATAAGCTGCATTGTGATAAATGGAAGTCTATAAGGATTCTCAGTGAACTGAAGACCTTTTCATGCTTAGAGCTTTTTTCTGCGGCAACCTGTCTTTTGAAGAAGCTGTCTCTGAACTCTGGCTTTTCATTTTTAGGACTGGTCTGGACATTCATTCCTGTTTCAATGATCACTCTGGGTAGTGAAAGAAATGTTGATCCAATGACAAAGAAAAACAACTTGTTCTATTCTTTGGCCATAACATAGCTTCTGAATTTAGTAGGTCTGTTAGACTTTACTCTTTCCTTTTCTATAAGAGAGATGCCATGCTCCACTGCCCCTGAACCATTTCCTTGTTTCCCAGAGATGCAGCCTGGAGCTTAGGTGATCCTCCAAATTAATTAGCATTCTATTCACACATAAGATCGCCAGTTGATTCTTGATGTGCTCTCTTACTACCCTTCTAACTAGCCAAAAACACTTAGAATTAGGTGTTAAGACAGAACAATCTGCTTATAATTATTTGAAAATTATATAAAGAGAGATAGTAATTTTTTAAATCAGGAAGCCTGTTGCAAATGATGATGAGGAGCATATTACTAATGAGAAATTAAGTCAAGAACATTCCGGTAAGAATGTGGGAGCAGTTGTTGGTATTCCCCCTCCCAAAATAAATAGCTTTCCTTGTACCTATAGATCTAGGTATCCTTTAACTATGAGTTGAGGGGCAGATGTCTAGATAATTGATTTTAGCGATATTACTCCCTTGGTATATCACCCAAATCTGTTGACTTATACCAAGATGCCACCAATAAAGTTTTCTTTGAGTCTTGTTAAAATAAAAAGTTCTCAGGATCTCAATTTCCTCATCTTTTAATGATCATATTGGAAGAGATGATTATAAAACTCATTTTAATTCTAAAGTACATTATTTTTTTAAAAGCACTCCTGGGAGTATTTCAAGCTGTAATTAGTTAAAACCATTATTTAGTATAAGTTTGTTATTGAATGAATTTACATCTCAATGAAAATAAATTTTAGATCCCTTTTTAAAATAAGACTTTATTATGGAGAGGGGAAAGATTTTGTAAATGCTCTAGTACTACATGGAACTTAGAGACTAAGAACAGGAAAAACAAGCTTTACCTGTTCATAGTTTTCCTAGTACTATGCCTACTCATGGATTTTAGAGAAGTTTTATTCAAGAACCAGCTACACAAAAGAATATACATGAGGAAAATCACTGAATTTTTTTACTTATTGGTGTGTTAATTGACTTTAAATTTCTCTGTGGTCATACTCAATACCTGGATCATTATATTCAGTGGCATAATATAGCCTGAATGAAAGAGAAGGGGATATATGAAGAGAAATAACATCTATGAAGGGTTTAATATGTGTTAGGCACTATGCTACATGCTTTATGTAGACTTTTTAATTTAATAGTCACAGCAACTCTGTCAGATAGATTCTGTTATAGACCTCCTTTTGATAAAGAGACAGGCTCAAAGAAGCAACCTGACCTGCCCGAAATCATACACCAAGAGCCAGTATTATGCGGTTAGATGGTCTGATTCTAGAACCAGTAGTTTAACCTCTACTGTAAAAATAAAGAGTGTTCATTGGATGAATGTCATATGAATTGCATGTGATGATCTAATTAAAATAAAGTCATAAAATAATATTAAACAGTCATAAAATTAAAATAAAAAGTCATTTCTCTTCAAGAAATTGCAGGCAATATTTATTCCAAGAATGACTTAGATAAATTTAGAATGACAGAGCTCTATGTGGCTTCTGCACAACACTAAACTTTATAATTTGGAAGGCCCTTTTGGAAAGCAGCTCCCAGATGTGACCCTGGAGTGGCACAGGTAAAACTGACCCGAGTCAAGTTGTGGGCTCTACTGCTCAAATATACCCAGATTTAGGCAGCTTTCTATGCTCTTATTCCTTCACCTATAAATGCATCCAGTCCTCTTGGGGGTGTGATGATTAGTAGAGTTGATGTATGTACTCAGCAGCCTATAAAAGTACTGTGAAACATGTAATTTCAATAGTAGGATAAATATAGATAGAGTAGGATAGAAAGATTGCTTCAAGTGAAGAAATCATTACATCTCTTTTTCTTAGTACAATAACTCATCTATTTTGTTTATCTGGACACTTTAGAATGATCACATCTTTAGTCACATTAGATGCTCAATAAATATTTATAAATTTACTAAAAGATTGAACAAAGGCCATGGGTAGCATACTGTTGGAGAAAACTAAGACTTAAATCTTCTCTAGCAATTCAATAAATATACTTGACAGGTTATTTTCGATAAGACACTATGTAAGGTACTAAATTGCTCTGTAGTAGTATAGCTGTGACTCATGTGTCTTTAGACTTTACACGGAAGAACTAGTCCAGAAAGTATCTTTTCCATAATGGAGATTTCTAGGTCTCAGTCTCAAAAAGTTACTTAGTTCTGGATTGTGTTCAGCTATCAATCCATTCAGCTCTAGAAGCTGAAAGCAATATTATTTCAATGGACTTTCGGTTGTACATAGAGTCTTCTTGATTCTGGGGAAGAGCACATCTCAGGATTTTTTCTAGAGTCTTTAAATGCTGGCTATCCAAAAACAGGTGTGATTTTTCAATCTCAGAAAATACTTCATATCTAAGTAAATAAAAAAGAAGAGAATAGCTTTAGCTATTTATATTATCTGAGGGATAGATTTTGAGGTAACCAAGAGCTAGAAGTATTCCTAAATCTTGATTTTGAAAAATCAGTGACAATATTTTATAAGTACAGACTAGTAGTCTAATAATGATAGTCATATTAAGTCAGAGTATTTTAATATATACAGACGGAATAAACAATGATAGTAAACCTCCACTAATTTGGATAAAATGAATATAGTAACTAAATTAATAAAATCAATGCTAGCTTCTACTTATAATACAGTTATATTACTTTTATGTTAACTAGTATATGGCATTTGGAAATAGTTTGCTTTTAAAAATAGATTAACATTTACTTTGCAACTTTCTACTTTTTTGTTTAAAATGATAACATTTTTTCATAAGTATAAAAAATATATTTCAACTTAATTTTCAAATTATTTTGTCCATGAGTCCACGCGTATTTTTTTATACTTGAAACTTATCACGTGGTTAAAAATGCTTTATAAGTCACCTCGTTAACTCTTAAGAAAATAAAATTAGACTTTTATCAATATTTTGGGGTCCAGGGGAACTGGTTCAACTAAGTTATGAATAATTATAAAGACTATTGCCAGGCTCAGTGATGCACTCCCAAAACCCTTTACTCCCTATGGCTGAACTTCAGAGGGGGGACATTTAAGGCCCATAAGATCTTGTACCAGAGCCCTAGGATTTCATCATTCAAAAGACTTGCAAATTTTGAACTAAATAGACATGAAACCATATGCAGCCTACTGGAACAGTAACTGGTTGTCATGTGTCTTCTCTATAATAATCCTGCCAAATTTGTATGTCGTCACCTTCTGGGGCTTTCCTGTCTAAAGATATTATTTATCTTTTTTTTTTTTAATCTATATTTGTACAGAGTAATGTCAAGGCTTGGTAGCCACGGACATTCAGAAGCAACCAACTGATACTATACTCTTGATCAGCAGTGCACAGTGGATTATTATGCAGTCTGCAACCCAATCTAGGGTGTGAAAGATAAATTTGAGCTTTTTAAAATGAAAATAAACCACATGTGTTTTCTAGAGAGAAAGTTTAGGACCTACTTACTGGTATCTCAGAGATGAATTCAACTGTTTGCTGAGTATGTTGATCTCCACTGTGTTTCCTTGGCATTTGCCTCACATTTCTTCTGATGTGTAAACCAAGCAGTAATAGCATAATATTGATCTCAGTCTTTTTATATTTTTAGGAATGGACCTTTCCATTCATTTATTGTTTTTGTAGGCATGCAATTACAAGGTTTTGACATTTGAACAAAAGTAAATGTTACAGCAGAAATTATATGTTAGTAATTTTCCAAGAGCTATATATTTAATATTCTGGTTATGTTTTCCATTCTTGGATGAGATTTGTGAGAATATTATATTACTTAAAAATTTTTTCATTTAAAGATGTAAATTTTTTTCTTTTTTTTCTAGGCTAAGTTAGTTGATTTCTCATTTATCTAACAGAGCCTAATTCTAATACTGGAACATTTTTATGCCCATCCTTTACTGCTAAGTCAGGCATTGAATAGTAATTAAGAATGTGAACTACAGAGTTTTCCACTTGGGTTTGGGTCTTAACTTTACCACTTAATAATGATGTGACCTCATCAATAAAATAAGGAAAATAATAATACTTACCTCCCAGAATTTATTAATTTTACAAATACTCGTTGAATGCCGTCTATGTGCCAGAAAGTTTGCTAAGCACCTGGAATACAAAAATTAATAACACTACATGGTCATTGCCTTTCTGGAGTTTATAGTTTTGTATAGAAATGTTGTCTCCTGATGACCAGACCACTCAGCTTTATTCTAAATTCAGTAGTGAATGTAGATTTGCTGAATTATTTAGACTCTGGTCATTGATAATAAAGTGCTTACAATGAATGGATATGAGTATATTGACTTGTTATGCAATAAATTAGGTGGAAAAATGTATGAAAACTTTAAAAAGATAGAAAGTGTGATTATAGGTGAACATTATGGGTAGAAGAGTAGATAAAATATAAGAAGGAACTTGTATGGGATGCTGAGTGAGCGAATTTTCAATTTAATATACAGAGAAATTATGAAAAAAGCATCCAAGAAGTTTGAGGCCTATACTATCATGGAAAAAATGAAAAGCAAATATTCTGTTGACCTTCACAGAATGAAATTAAAAGAAAAGTGTGTTAATCAAGATTGCAGGGAGTCTAATAGTAAATGTTTTTTATCTAAGCAGTGGATTTGTTAACAAAGGAGTAGAAATATATATTTGGAGAAAGAAAAGATTATAAAAAGTAAGGTTTTCATGAAGTAAGCTGCTTGATAAATTGGAAAAATTAAATAACATTAATGATTTTCTAAAAACTCATATAGCTCATTGAGTTATACTACATTTCAAATTTAATAACCTCTCCTTTCCGCTCCTTTCCCAAGCCTAGTCTCCACCCAGTAAGTTAAATGATACAAAGCTGGTCTCTGAACCATTCAGACATTGTATGATTTTATTACATATGCAAAATTTAAAATATAGGGGTATAAATTATAATTTAAAAAATAAAATTATACTCTTTAAAGAAACTTATTAAAAATAATTCTGGTGTCAATCATATTGTACTTTTAAGTGCATCAAGAAACTTACTATTTAAACATACTCCCAAGTGAATTCTTTTAAAATTTTAAATAATTTTAAGTGAATAAATTTATGGTTTATATATGCAAGATTTAGAGAAGTAAACTACTAAATTCTTTTGAACACTAATTGGAGAATTGGGAATGCAAATGCTATATTTGGAAAGCCTTCCAATTCTAGAAGTACCGTGCCACTTTTGCATCTATGGAACAGTTCTGAATGGAAAGAGCCAAGCTGTTTCCTTCCAGCCCTCAGGGGCCTTCAGGGGACTTTGGGGTTCCTCCTCCTCATCTTTCTCTTCCTCTGGCTCTGCACAAACAAGCAGCCCTCACTAATTAGACTGCCTCTCAAGGAGGAAAAGGTTGAGCCTCCCAGATATCAATTACAAACCCTGGTTAAGACTGTGGCCTCTGCTGAACCCCATTAATTCTCCAGGCTGCTTAAACAACATCAATCAAAAAAAAAATCAAATTATGACCTTGAATCGTAAATTGCCTTTAGCCGAGAAAGTGCGAGGATAGTTTTGTGATCATTAGATACTTGCTGTCATAGGATAACATAGCATTACACGTGCCATAAGTGTGATTAGATATATTCAGTGTAAAATTGAGAGAGACAAGGTCAAAATCACTATTTTTTGATATTTTGAAAGCCTGGGGAATACTTGGCTATGTGTCGTTTGGGCATTTAAGTAGATATTGACATATAATTACAGAGGAGTACCAATTAACTTTTACTACTAGGTGAGCAAAGTGGTAAGTTTATATTATCCTCTAAAATAATATACAAAAGACTATAAAACGAGCCATGTCCTGCTGGGTTAAAGGAAAGATTTTGAAACACCCTGGGAACCTGTACCAAGAATTTTGTAACTAGCAGACATCATATAGGGAGAACCTCCAATGAAGATAAATTTCAACACGTTCTGGGATAGACTGTTGAAGTGATTGCATACTGGTAAATGTACAAGTGAAAATTTTCTATTCAAGTGCCGCTTCAGCTACCTTCGATGAAATTGCGTCAGAGCAAAAGCTACATACAAATTAGGCATAAATACATATTTTGCATTGACGTGGCCTACCTTCAAACCCTGATGAGTAAATGAAAATACTTACAATAAATGACATTTGGGGAGGAAAAAAGTAGTTGGAGGAGTTTTTTTCTATTATGGAAACAAATGAAGACGTTAACCAAAATAATCCATACATAGTAAAAATGCATACAATACTTTATAGATTGTGTTAATTTCTCAGTTTTAATGATACTCGGATCTTCAAATTGCATTATAAAATGCAGTGAGCCATTCGTTTCAGAGATTCAGTGGATAAGTAATAATAAATGAACTGGGATATGATAAAAAACAAGAAGGTTTTTCCTTTGGCCCAATATTTAAAAGTATTAACTATGGAATGAGGAAGGTTTCATAAAGGACATTGGACTGTATTGTTTTTGGCAATGAAGTTTGAACAAATGTTCAAAAAAAGGTACCAGCTATTAGCCCTTCACTCAGTGCTCAAAGCATTTCGCAATATGGTCCCAGACTACTTCTCCTATTCTGTTTACCTGAACGCCCCCAGTACCCTGAATGTGTCCTATTTTGTAGCCAAGAGGAATTGCTTTTTTTCAAGAGTTGTTGATTGTTGTACATACCCCATAATCCTTACCTCCATGTATTTGCTAGCATACAGTCCACTGCCCATCCCTGCATGCCCAACCTGTTGTTTAAGATTCTGCTCAAGTGTCTGCCACATTTACTCAAAGGCATTTTATGCACCACACACTTTAATAATTCTTTGCCCTTGTATTATAGTTTGCCTTATATCAGACTTCTGAATTTACAAAGCTTGTCGATTCTTTGAGGTTCATATCTAATGCTACCTTCTTACTAAGGTCTTTGTTGATTCCACTCTTGTGATTAATTCCTCCTTTCATTATAAACCCATAATATTTTGTATCCTTTTTCATAGCTCACATTTTATTTTGAAATTGCCAGGATAAATATGGTCAGTCCACCTTTACCTGCTATAATTGTTTTACTATAGACAAGGGGAATAACATACAACATCAAAATTAGCAGACTTATCTTATAAAGGCTATGTCTCCTGAAGGCAAATAGTACTATAGTTTGAGGGAAAAAATAATAGATAGTGGGAATTAGCTTACTAGAGCTGAACTAATATTGTCATTTATTTTACAAAATTTAGCTTTAAGAGTAATAACCCAGAAGAGACCTCTAACACAGTGCCTTGTATACAGAGGGAACTCAATCAATAGTTGATGCTCTATTTTTTAATTTTTTTCTTTACTTTCACCTCTTTCCAACATTCACTTACACACACATATGCACACGCACACAGTCTGGAAATGCTGCTTGAATTATATTACCAAGATTTGTTAAATATTTATTTAATCATTCAATAAGCTTTCAAACAATTATTGGGCTTCATCTAATGCCAGGCATTAGTCTACACATTAAGGGAACAGCAGTTTGAAGGGGATAGAATGGAGAGAAGGATACTATTTTATGCAGGATGATAAAGTGACATTTGAGTATAAACCCGAAGGAAGTGAGGGATTGAAGTATGTGAATATCTGGTGAAATTTCTAGGAGTAGGTGAGAGCAAATACAAAGGTCTTACAGTGGGAGCAAGATTAGTGTTAGAGGAACAGCAAAGAAGCCAGGAGAGCTAGCATGGAATAAACCAGGGGAAAATGGTAAGAGATGAGATTAGATAGGTAGCTGGTTATGTGGTGGTGGTAGAGCTGGTTCAGCAGAAAGGAGAATCAATAGTTTAGTTTTGGACACGCTAAGACTAAGAGATGCTTATTAAACATTCAAATTGAGATGTCAAATGGGAATTTAGCTTTATGGAGTTCAGGAGAAAGGTTGGGTTCTGAAGATATAGATTTGGGAGTTAGCATATAAACAGTATCTAAGAGATCAACCAAGGACTAAATACTGAATGTGGACAGAAAAGGGAAGAGGTCCTAGGGCCAAGTCCTTCAGTTCCCCAGTGATGAGAAGACCTTGCTCATCTGAAATAGTGCATTCTATTTCACTGATCCTTTGGCAGAGTTACAAGCTTTTGGTTCTGCGTAGGAGTAGGGCTCACTGCTGACTTAGTTTGCTGACAGGAGGCACTTTCTCCTGGGAGACTGGAAACAAAGTATGGTAAGAAAGAATCTGAGGTAAAACTCAATAGAGGGGACTGACTAGTCATGGGGAATTATGCTGGTCTCTGTAAGGTTTGTGTGAAGACCAGCTTCAGGGGCTGGCAGCCCTTGGCAACTGAAGTGAAAATGAGTGCCCATCGGCCAAGAGGGAAAAAGGAGCCATTTTCCCCCTTGAATTCTTACATTTATATTTTTTATTGGCAGTATTTCTGAGAACTAAAAATTGCAGACAAGAAGTTTGGAAACAGCAATAAAACTTTGAATAAAAGATAAGATAGAAGAGTTAAATAAAGATTAAATGATATTGGAAACTAGGTTAAATAAATGACCTCTCCTACAGCAAGAAAACCATGAGCTAAGAACAGTTAAAATAAAAATTTAAAACTAAAGGTCAGAGAGAATAAAAGAATAACCCAAACAAGCTAAAGTGATTAAAAAAGAGAGAGAGAGAAAGTAAATAATGATTTCAAACCCAGGAGTTTAGCTAAGAAACACCTGCTGAATTAAATAAGCGATAGTACAGGTTCTGAAGACTGACCTAAGAATCCCTTAAGCTAAGGCCAAGAAGCCCGAAACACGCTTCTTCTCTTGCCTGGGTTCCACAGGCAGCTGTCCCCTGGGCAGCATAGGCACCTTAATGTTTTCTCCATGCCTCTTCTCTTTAATTCCTGACATCTTTTGGGGATTCTGTAGCAGATAGTCTCCCCACTCTACCACAGGAACATGTCTCTAGTAGCCATTTCTCTGTTGTGACTCTACCCTCTGGCTGTAACTGATGGAGCAGAAGTAAGCACCTGACCCAAATTGGATCAATCAGAATCTCTTTCCTAAAAATCTGGACTTGTGACCGAGACCCACTCAGTTAGGGCTGGCTTCTTTAATAATATACCAGTAGCAATAAAAATAACAATAACAATAACAAATGATATTTATTAACATTTATAAGACATTAATCTTTAAATGTGTTTTCTCAGTTAATTTCTTAGTAACCTTATGAGGTAAGTGCTGTTATTGACTTGTCCAATGTCACTTAGCCACTAACCAGTAGAATTAAGATTTAGAGTCACCTCTGACTCCGGAGCCCATGTTTTTAGCCTCCATTCCAGATGAACTCTTTTGATCAGAGGAGATAGAAACTGGGAACTGTGGGATCACCATCTTTTGCCCATATGAATAGAAAACAAGGAATGAATTGACAGTAAAGAGCATCTAGGAACCAAGATGAGAGAGGGAGATTCCTGAGCTTCTCTTTTGAGTCTGGGTTCTGTTCTACTACCACGTATCATCAGCCCTCCACCCCCTGCTTCCCCATAATAAATGTTCCCCCTTTGGTGTTAAACTAATTCAGTTGAATTTCTAGAACCTGCAACCAAGAATCCTAATACTGGTACCTTTTCTTGATGTGGGCAAGGGAGGACCTCAAAGCTCCAAGCTTTTCTTGTTTGCCATGCTTCTCTTGCTTGCCAAAAAAAAAAAATGTATCCTCTCTTGTTTAGCTCTCAGTCCCCTTTCTCTGCCACCTTCTTCCTAAACTATGAGTTCTTTGAATGAGTACTGTGGGAAAGCAGAGTTTGCCATCCCAAACTGTGCCTTTTGAGATATCTATTCTTTTAAGCTGGTTATTTTTAAGAAACAAGAGATTCAGAAAGAAACTTTGACCTTCCCATACTGCCTAAAAGAATCTAGAGGACCTGCTCCAGAGAGGGAGCTGTTACCGTAGATAACTATAGTTTAATGTGAACTAGTTCATGATAGACATAAAGGAACCTAGCCAGGCCCAGTTTGATCAAAGTCCTTTCTGTGTCCCATTGTGGAAGATGACCCAGCAAACATTTGTTTACCAAACATTTGCTTTTCCATCCGCATGTGAATCGCCTTCCTGCCCTTTGAAGTCTCAAACCAACCACCCCTCCCCACTTTCTCCTTAGTTCTAGCTGGCAAATAAACCTCAACTACCCAATCTGTCCTTGGGTCTCATATTCTTTTGGAACCCCTGTAAGTAAATTTGTAATAAATTTGATCATTTTCTCCCGCTAATCTGTCTCATGTTAATTTGATTATTAGTTGAGCCAGAAGAATTTAGAAAGGTGGTAGGAAAATTATCATTTTTTTCTTCCCCACAGTACAAAGACAATTAATAGGCCCGTTGTGTGCTCCTATATCACTTCAGATGTTTCGCAAATGCCAGTTCTAATAAAATACTTGTTTAGGTAAATTAATATGATAATGTTGTTAAGAAAAAAATAATAGGCCTAAATAGAGTCATTTGCCCCAACAACAGCAAGCCAAGACTTAGTTGTAGTTTTAACCTCTCCCAGAAATGTGACCCTTAAACCATCAATATCAAGTTTCCTGATTAGCGGTAATGAGGTACTCTGCATGATAAGACCCCTAGGGTTCCCTTCTTCCAAAAAGTTGTCCTGGCCTGAAACCATCATTTCTTTTCTTTTGCTAATAACTCCTTGCCTCACCCTCCTTCTGCTTGTAAAAACCTTCATTTTGTACAGCCACTCGGAGGACCTCTCTATTTACTAGACGGGATGCTGCCAGATTCATGAATCATTCAGTAAAGCCAATTAGATCTTCAAATTTACTTGATTGAATTTTTGTTCTTTAACAATGTATATGTATTTCCTTATACAAATGTGGCTTCATAAAATATGTACTTGGGAATGATTAAAAGTTTATCTTCTCCAAATTAAAAGATCACATATTATATGATTCAATTCATATGAAATATCCATAATAAGTAAATCTATAGAGACAGAAAGCAGATTGATAGTTGCCAGAGACTGGGGTAAGGGAGGAATGGTGAGTAACTGTTTAACAGATATGGGATTTTGGGGGGAGGGCATGATGAAAATGTTTTCAAACTAAATAGAGGTGATATTGTATAACACTGCAAATGTACTAAATTCCCTGAATTGTTCACTTTATAATAGTTAATTTTATATTATGTGAATTTCAACTCAATTATAAAAAATTAACTATAAAAAATTATAAATTCTGAAATATAAAAGGCTATTTTTTTATTCAACTGGCAACCATTTGAGCTTGAAGTCCTTGTGTTGTGGACTCTTAATCAATTCTAGATATAAAGACGGGGCTTTCTCACTATTGTTATGTCATGTTACAAGTCCTTCTTTTGAAAAATAAGAGTTAAAACTCTCACCAAAGGAGCATAACTCAGTAAGCTTTACTTTGTTTAATTCTCAAAAGATAATCTACGTGAATTATATCCAAAGGCTTGAAGAGAATGGAACTTTTCTCTGGTGTTCTTTATAAATGTACTTCATATGATGTCTTGCATTCTATGGAGTCTCTACTTTATAATATCTGTAATGCTTAATCAAGAAGTACAGCTACTAGTTCCCTGAATGAGAAAGGAAAAGCACATGTTTTTGCCACCACTGTAAATCATTTGAGGTATAAAACTGGAGGTAGGCTGACCTCAAAGGAGGATCAAATAGTGTCCTCAGTGCTTGAAAATGGTAATCCTCTTTCTATCGGCCTTCTAGGATGAAAATAGTCTGAAAGCTCTGCCTGGAACTCTAACAACAAAGCAAGAGGTGGTCTTTGTCATCAAAGGCTAAGAAGCCAATGTAAATGACTACTTAATGCTATCTTACACATAAGACACAGACTTTACTAGAAAAACCCACTTGTGAACACCTCTCTCTCTGTGAGAGTTCACCTTACCGAATTATAAAAGGAACCATTCATTTATTACTTTTTGAACCGGCAGGAAAAAAGGACCTTCCCTGATTTTTGGACCAAAATTCTCCTAAAGTTATGTCTTTATTAGTGTTCTTGGAAACTCATTTACAAAGTTCAGGTGGCTGCTGATTCTTGGCCAAGCTCATGTTTATCAAACAAAATAATCAGGATGAATCACAGACTTTTCGAACTAGAAAGTATGCAGCTTCCTCCTTTTCAGAGAAGGATCCATAATATGAGATTTAGAGAGGTTAACAGACTTTTACTGGAGCAGAAGAGAAATAGTGGCCAAGAACATCTACTCCCTGATGCCACAATGTCCCCATTAGACCAGAGAGCCTAGATCTTTGGGACTCTTGGGATTAGATATTTTTTGCCTGTTTTACTTGAGAGGAAATAAAGATATTTGAAGGGCTCAATACCTTTTTTATTCCTTAAAAAAAAAAAAGCACTATCTATATTATCAAAATTGAACAGTATATTTCATAGGGTCTTAGACCCATGGAGCTTTCCAGTCTTTTCAGGGTGTGGCCTGCCCAACCCTTTCCCTGACACATTGCTTCTTGAATGCCATTTTCCTTCTAAGAGGCTGATTGGCTTCTGCTCCAATATTTGGAGTAACAGAGAACATCATTTCATGAAGCAGCACATTTCATTTATGTGTGTTTCTTCCTGTATTCTCTTTTCTTATATATACATAGAGTTGGGATCATAGCATCTAAGTATATATTTCATAGTCTGCCTTTTTTTGCAACTGACATACCACACACATTTTTCATATTAATACAAAGTCCTCATTATGGTAATCATAAATGGCTTCACATACTCTATAGTTTCCTTAATCAAAAAATGTATAACCATGCCTTAATCCTTTACTTTTATAAGTAGAATTCAATCCTATTTTGGTTTGGGGCAGTTTGATTTTTAGACCATAAATAGTTCAAGATTTAATTTTCACTCCTTGATTCTAATTGCATCTTCTGGAACAGCATTGACTAAATCTAATCCCTCTTCTATGAGACAGTTCTTTTTAGTGTTTTTTAAAAAGCTATCTTGTTTCCTCTTAAATGTGTCTTTTCCAAGGTAAACATCCTCAGCTCTTTCCATCGTTCCTCACAAGTTGCGGTTTCCAGACCCTTCACAAGATCGTTTGTTCTCCTCTGGATAAGCTCCAATTTGTCAATAATTTCTTTGTCAAGTATGGTGCCAGAATTAATTACAGTAATAACAATAACCATAATAATAACCACCATTTATTAAGTGGGCATGATGTTCCAGGAAATGGGCTAGAGGCTTACCTCATTTAATCCTCACAAACCCTCTAATGTATGTATTATTTTTCTTATTTTTTTTAGATAAGGAAACCAGTTTTAATATGTTAACTAACTTGTGCAAGATCACACAGATAGAAAGTGACAAAGCTAGGATTGAGATATGTTCTGTGTTCTGAACCACTTTAAAATGCTCCAGAATTTTCTGGCAATGCAAAATCTAGGGCCTGGATATTTAACTTTTGTCAGAATGCCTTACAACTGCATTCTCTTGTTTGGTGATTCCATATTCATGGAAAGTATGACAGAGCTCAGTCCTTCCAGGAGGCTTAAAAATACCAATTCATTCATTTGTCAAATATGTATCGAGTGCTTACTTCCTGCAGAAACTATTTTGGAAGGTGATCATACAGAGATAAGCAAGGCAGAAAAAGGTCCTTCTTTCATGCAGCTGACATTCTGTTGGAGACATAATGTCCCCCTCATCTAATTCATAATGTAGAATTAGACATTCTACAAGTAAACAAATAAATAAACATGGTAATTTCAGATAGCAATAAGTTGTATAAAGAAAAAAAGACAAAGCAATGTGCTAGAGAATGACTATGTTGGGGACTAGGGGAGAGAAATATGGAATTTGGTGATCAGGGAAGGTTCCTTGGAGGAGGTGAATTCTGGTCTTAGACCTGAATGATAAGGAATCATCCACAGGAAGCTCTGAGGAAGACTATTCAAGGCTCAAAGAACAGCAAGGGCCAAGGTCTTGGGATCAGAATAAGTCTAGTGAGGTCAAGAAACAGAAAGATCCATGTAGCTGATAACTTCAGAAATACAGGCAGGAATAGAGTGTATAAGACTCTGGAGTTCATACAAAGAATTTCGGATTTTTTCCAAGTGTATTGGGAAATTTGTGCTTGGTTTTAGGCAAAGAAGCAGACTGATCTAATTAATCTTTTAAAAAGATGACATCACTACTGTGTAGAGAATGAACTATAAGGGGCAAGAATGAAAGCAAAGGGATGAATCAGGAGGCAAGCTACGACAATGGCCCTGGTAAGAAATGATGATGGTTCAGATCAGGTGGTAGCTGATCCAATTGTGACTCAGATCAGTGGAGAGAAATGGATGAGTTCATAAGAAATGGTGGAAGAGTAGACGAAATTTCCTGGCAAATTGAGTGGAGTGTGGTAAGAGATAAAGAAATACTGATTTAACTCTTAGATTTGGGGGTTGGTGAGAGTGCTGTACATACTACGTGCTAAGTATAATATATACAATTATAAAAAGATAGTATATGAAGATCTCTATATACTTCATACAGGTCATGTTACATATATTAACAACTTATTTCTCACAAGAGTCCTATGATGTAGCTAGTATTTCCCCCAAGCTATTTCTGACAAAGAAACAAAGATTTAGAGAAGCTAAATAACTTGCCTTAGGTCATGTAGGTAGTAAATCAGGAAGCCAAGATTTGGACCCAGGTGTGCCTGACGTCAAAAGCAGTTGCAATTTCTCCTATGCTGCAGCGCCACCCCTGGAGCTCTGGTTAAGATTGCAGCTGCCCATAAGGTAAGGGGTAATTGAAGAATCTCACAGTCAAACATTTATGGAGTCACATGTGAGGACATGTTCTATTATCAAGAGTCTCACTGTTGCCGGGCCTTCCTCTGGTTCCTTGAGGGGCTATAATTCATTTTTGGAACCTTCTGTCTAAGGGATGTAAGCACATTGGGTGGAGTTAGAAGTAAATGAAATGATTAATCAGATGGGGAAAATGACTTCTGAGAAATGATGAAAAGATTGCAGCTTAGCTCAGTGATGACTAAAAAGGACATCAGCCTATAAATATTTCAGGGGTGGAAACAGCAGGAAAAGGGAATTTTTTTATTTTTCAGAAAGTAGAGGAACTGCATGAAGAGACAGGCAAAAAATAAAGTTCCTGAATTTGCTCTTAAGTCTATGACGTTGGTGGCTTAACTTCACGTCTAAATATTTTCATCTCAAAGGAATGAGTTATGATTGAATGAAAAACAAGTATTATCCCTATCGAAAAGGCATCAAAATCCACATAAAATGTTTTTTTTACCCTTTCATTCATTTTTTTGATAAATATTTATTAGCCAAAATACGGGTGTCCATTTCCTTTTTCTTTCTTTCTTTCTTTTTGTTGATTTGTATTTTTTTTTTTCTCAAGAGCATGGAATTTTTAAATGCTACAGATTAAGGAAATTCTTTTAATATAGTATTTTAGGTTAATCGAACTTTTTTTAAATTGCAGTTGACATACAATACATTAGTTTCAGGTGTACAACATAGTGATTAGACATTTATGTAATTTATACGGTGATCACCCTGATATGACGTCCATTTTGAATATTTTTATTTTACAATGAAACCTTTTTTTTTTTTAAATAAGATAACTATTACCGTAATAGTTCCTCCACAATAATTGTCTATCTGTAATCAGAATTACTCATACACTGAAACATATTAGCTATTGTACTGTTCTGGAGTTTTAAAGGCGTCTGCAGAGAAAGGATAATGCTGGTACCATGGATCCCTGTTGCCTGAATAATGCTATACTCTAAAGAATGGGGAGGCTTAAATTTCAAACACAGGCTAGCAATTTCCTTGCATTTGCCACAATGTATGTTTGTCTGCACATTTGTTAGTGAAATGAGAGAACACGGCTGCCTGCTAACACAGGGACAACTGTCTGATACATTGGGTGCATTATCTTCCCACATACAGTATGAAAATTATATCTATCAGGCTGCAAAGTCGGAGAGCCTCAGTTTATCAGCCACATCCGGGCTGCTTGCAAAACAGCTAAAGCTGCTGAGGGAAAGGCTTCTTGGAAAGTGCACACCTGTCCTTTTCAGACATGTCTGCAGTATCATATTCTTTTTCTGATGTTTTTGGCCCTCTACCCTTGCTTCTCTAGCGTGGTTGGGAGGCCATTCTTCAGCCTGAAGGTTAAAGAGAAATCCAAGTGAATGTGTTGTCCTAATGGGCTTTGAATGAACTCCGAAATTGACACTTTTCCCCTCAATGTTGCTTATAAAACTTACATCTGCAAAAATGGGACTGAGTCCAGTGAGGAAGGACATAATATTTTGCCTGAATATGTTAAAAATGAGTGGGGTGTTGTCTGTATCCCTGTAGGCTCTGGGAAGTTTAGTGTGCATAAATGAGTATTGTTTCCTGTGTACTATCTTTGAGTTGAAAATGAGTCATACACTCATGGAAAGAATGGTACTATCTTCTTTTGTCTCGCTCTATATGCTTTTGTCGTTACTGAATTTGTCTTAATGAGAGTCTTGATTGTTTTCCTTTTTGAGGCAAGTTATTAGAATTTATTTTTAATATGGAATAGAATTCATTTAATATATTGTCCTTGATTCATAACTTGATTCACAGCCAGTATATACAATTACGTGAATTTTCTATGGAGAGGGGTGAAACCTTTTAGGTTCATATAGTCATCTAGAAGCATAGGTTTTTTCCCAAGTGTTTCAACTAGTTTACTTTGAAAACAGTAATAAGTATAATGTGTTGAGGGTCTACTCTGTACCAGCTACTGTGCTATATGTCTTTTATAATTTTTTTCTATCCATGCAAAACACGCCTAAAATGCAATTATCAATAGCCCTTTTTTATAGCAAAGGTGAAAACAAGGGTCAGAGAGACTAAGTAACTTGCTAGAAGTCACAAAGATGGTCAGCGAATGAACTTGGTTTCATCTCATTTCTGTCTAACTTCATGGTCTGGGCTCCCTCCATTATGACACCCTGCCTCTTTGAAAAAGTCATTTGATAACAAATTTGCCTCACTTCTTATTAGAAAGAGGAAGATCATAAAATAAAAAATTAAGAATTCCCCATAATTTTTATAAGAAAATTATTTGTAGATTAGAAAATGTTTCTAGCCTTTTCTGGATATGCAAAGAGGCCTGGGTATACCTGGGTACCAGAATAGCCCCATGATTCAGGGAACTGGTTCTAGTCTTGGTTCATCCAGCTCTGCATGGTCTTGACCTTGAAACTCCAAGGTCTCAAATATCTTTGAGTAATCTGTGGCATCCACATATGAATTCTTGCCCCATTTCTGAGTTCTTGGACAGATGGAGGAATAGGATATGGGTCAGATTCTCAGGTAGGTTTGCATGAGAATTATCAGACTGCTGGAAGAAGAGGAAAAGATATCAGAGCAGTATATTTAATGAGAAAAAAAAGAAGAACTTATCAAAAGGAAACATCTGAAAATTGTCAGCAAAGGCTGTGGTATTTAAAACTACTGCTGAACTACTACCTGCAGGTATAAACCATTATTTCGGAAAACCTTTCAGAACCGCTAGCATGTTAGAGCCAGAACTAAGAGTGGCACAGGTGCGGTTATTAAGGGCAGTTTCAGACACTCTTTTCTTGTTATTGATACCTGGAGGAGGGCACGATTCTGGGAGTTTATCATCTAAGTTCCAGATTTTTACTGCCTATTATTTTGGCCTTTCCTTTGCTTCGTTAGCTCTGTTTCCATGTTCACCCAAACCCATGTGGTGCCACTGAGTGTGGGGCTAATGCCCACTTGTCTAATTATTGCAGAGTAGCATCTCCAGTCCGAGTGTATCACACAGTTCTGATTTTGATTGGTTTGTTATGTACATTGACTTGGATTCTAGATATTTTTCTTAATTAATTAAAGAATATCACCCTCCCTAATAAAAAAAAAAAAATTACATTCAACAGTCAAGACAAATTTTTCAAAGGTTGTTCATGGCCATGTAATAATCTGTGCCTGATGTGCGGATTACTAGTAATCTGGTTTACTCACTTCTATCTTCCCTGTATTCTTCCAGGTGCAAATTAGAGAGAACTTCCCTTTACTTGTTTTTCTATTTTTACAACTTGGCATTTACTTCCTCTAGCTACCATATCTGATTGAGGAGCGGACGCCAGGCTGGCACAGCAAGCTGATGCAACGGGCAGAGTCTCTGCTCACGAGGAAACACAGGAATTCCTTTCCATAACTGTCAGACAGAGGGAAGGGCAGGGTCACACTCAGCCAGTCCTAGTGCATTCCTACCCAGCTGGCCACACCTTCCTTACAGATGACAAGGCCTAGTCTCTTCCTCACTTGCCACATCCACATTTCCTTCAAAGGTACGTCCGAAGAGAGATACCTGAGTCACATTCATCAGCTACTCCAATCTTCTCTAATTTTTCACTTCTCTGGTTTCTCCAGCATGTTTTGGCAGGTTCTACTCTCAATGAACACCTACATGATCACTTTGAAGGTTGTATCAGTTATAATGCATTTAGTTACCAATATCAGAAAACACAATTCAAATAGGCTTAAGCCATAAAAAAGATTTACTGGTTCACATAACTGGAGGTCCAGAAATACATAGCTGTCAAGATTGGTTTGACCTAGGGGCACAATTGCATTACCAAGGACCTGGGTTCTTTCCTTTCTCTAATATTCCACGTTATCAGCTTCATGCTAAGGCTACTGTGCTGTTGTGGTCCCAACATGACTGCCAGCAACTCCAAGGTCTACATATTTTCACTTCCTGAAAAATAAATTACTGTTTACTCCAAAGCCCCAGCAAACCCTCCCTGTCTTGCCGGCCCACATATATATCTGGGGCCAGGTGGTAGGAATACTCTGATTTTCTTAGGCCCTCAGAAGATGCCCTTTTCTTGCAGTCATAGGTGGAGTCAGCATCTCCAAGCTCATGGAATCCCCCCATGACAAAAATATGGGTAAGAGAATGAGTCTGGATGCTGTAGAGGTGAGCTTAAGGTCCATTTCATTAGACAAGTGCAATCATGTTCCTACACTGCCCTGCAAGTTTAAAACTCCCTGTCCAAGATGAATTTCAACCCTGTCTGGACATATAAGATCTGTCTTTATATTAAGTTTGGGTCTGCTTGATAGTGGTTTGATTCCTGTGGCCGAATACTTATTCTTATGTTGATATCTACTTCCCGGTGAGTCTCATGTCTCCAGTGTGTATCACAATCTCACACACTTCTTCGTAATAGGACTCTGATTACCTGGACCTCTTAGATATCCTGGGAACAGAGTTTAAAATACAAGATTCAGTTCTTGAGTTAAAGGGACACTATTTTTTAAGATCCACTGTTTTCTGGGAATGGTTAGAGATTATGGATGCATTCTGAATATAGAGGGCTGACAGAGGTGGGCTGGAGCTAGCTCAGACTGACTCATGAGAGTTGATTAAATTTTCAAGAACTCTGTGAGATCATTGCTGAGCATAGCCATTATGAAAAATTAAATTATATATCCATATGTATACTATGTACACACTATCTTAAACTATACATTGGCATGCTAATGTGCAACTCTCTCTAACTCTACATTTAGTGACACTGCGATGATAGCTTGAAATTGGCCAATATGGGATTACTTATATTGTAGAAATTGGCAAATGCTATAAATCAGGGCTTTTTTTAGTTATTAAGCATTTACCAGCACACTATTGGCTGCTTTTTCAAAAGTAAAACAAGAATGATAACGGTATTTATATTATTAGCTTGGAATGAGGTTACAGTAATGTAATCCATATAAAGAATCAAGCTCACAGTAAACCAGCTGATGAATCTTGACTATGACTATCTCCTTCCCTGCTTCGTGAATAAGAGTACATTTAACACCATGTGATCTTTAAGTACTAACTCAGGATAATTGTTAGGCGTATGAAGTAATAACACTCTGTGAGGTTGGTATAGTTATAGGAAGACATAAAATCCTATGGGGTATGGAATAGAATGACCTTATCGCTGGCTCCTGTGTGACAAGTGGGCCCCACCATCCAGCCCACAGACTCTGGTACTGGTACCACATCATCTCCCTCAGGGGTTTCTACTAAGTCTTCATCTGCTTCCTCACCTACACTTTTCCTCTTCCGTTTTTCACTTCCTACACTTACTAGAAGTGGCCTGTGCCTTGGTCTTCAAGGGCTATTGAGGTACTACCCTGGTGTAACTTCCGTCTCTCATCTTACCTTTCTGAGAGTCGTCTGTTACTGATGCAATTGCTGCTTTATATTATGTCATCATGGTTGATCTCTGTCAGTCCAAACCATGCCTACTTTTCATCTTTGCAATTTCCTTTTCTCTGCTTCGATTTTCTCATTTCTTTTTGGTCCTCTATTGACATTTCTTGGTTTGGGCACAAAACAGAAATCATTTTGAAAAGCTAATAGCCATTATTCTTCTGTTTGGTAATTGATTCATTTGAAAACTATTTATCAACCCCCTACTGTATGCAGAGCACATGTGCTTGATACACATCCATGTAGAAAAAGTACTTTGTACAAAGTTCTAGAAAAAAGTTACAAATAAAGAGTAGAAGCTATAGAAAAAAAGAGAAAAGAGGTCACTTCTCCGAAGGAAGTGAGAAGGGGAAGGCACCCAAGGTCGATACCCCCTTATTTGTGATTTTGGAAATTTTCTGGATGCTTGGCAGTGTTGATAACTAGAATTTTTGTTCATATACTGCCTTATGTGTTCTTAATTATTTCTTGAATGTCTAATCTCTCTAACTGGGTTGTATTGTAATTTCATTAAGGTCAGAGGTATTTCTATTGTTCAAACTCCATCACACTCCTAATGGACACACATGTACTTAAAGATGGCTTGTGGATAAAAAATTTGCAACAAATCTCTGTTACATGAAAGAATGAATAATTAATCCACATATTCTAACTTGATTCGAAGATTACGTAGCCTCTATTAAGGAAAAAAATAATTATGTGTCTAGAGAGCCATAGAAATTATGACCTTAAGAGTTACTTGCTTTTACTGTATACTTGGAAATAATTTAAATAAATAAATTTTTTTTTTAAAGTTACTTGCTCTAATGATCTCTAAATCTGGCTATATATTAGAATCAAATAGGGGTGGATTAGAACAGGGTAACTTTAGAATGCAGTCTCCTGACCTCTACCTCAAATCAATTGAATGAGATTCTGTGTGTTTTGTGTTCTATGTACTGGACTGCCAGATTTTGGACTTACAGATGAAGTTTGACTTTATCTGGAGTCTGAAAACCCCTGTTCTTCTTCTATAAGATTGTAATAATAACACTCTTGCAAACATTAGGTTTGCAGTCTGGATGTCCCTAACTTCAGCAACTAGTCTCTAATCATCCAGACAATACCCAACAAGCCCAACATTTTCCACCAAAAGATGCATAACATTCCAAGATCATTTTTTTAAATCTAAACAGGAATAAACCATGCCTCTACCCAAGAAGGTAGAAACCTCTTCAATTCTGTTTATTTTGATAAAATTTATCTTTCCCAGTATACCCACCTTATAGAGTTGCTGTAGTGATAAGGTAAATATCTAAAATTCATAGCAATATCACTTCCGGTCCTAAGATTACATAATAAAATAACTTTGTCACATAATCTTCTCAGAAATTACCTTAAAACAACAAGAAAAATAATAAAGAGAATCAGAAACTCTGTCTTTAATGAAAGTAAGTGACAGCTATGACACTGAACTACAATATATAAAAACATAAACCAGATGAAAGAGTGATAATATAGTACCTAATTCACTTTAAACCTCTGCATTCAGGTAAGTATGCTCCATTCACAGTTATTCTCTATGGTATAATTCTATATTTTATTGATATCAGTGAGGCTGAAGGGCCCATTCAAACGTGTTTTTCTTTCCCCCGCAAAACAAGAATTAGTCTGTTCAGATGTAATTCTCTTGCTTATATAATGGCAATCAACCTTCAGGATCGCTAAAAAAAATATTAAGGTTAATCTCAAAAAACAAAGACCCCACAGTCTCTAAATACAACAGATAATGCCCACTGTAGAAAGAGTAATTTACAGAGTCATAATCCATTCTTTGGTTTACCTCTTCCTATGGGAATGGAGGGCTTCCTATCATCAAATACAGCATCCGCAGACCTTCAAATTGCACATGTTTACCTTTTGGTTTAATTAAACAGGATTCAAGAGAAGCATGCCTTTGAAAACCCTATGACGCTGCCTGACTTTTTCCTTATTGGTACCATTGGGCATTGCTTTGAGCTCAAGTATGTACTTCTGTGGGCCTCTCACCGAATCCATACCACAGTGGTAAAAGTGCCAAGTTGGCTTAGTCTATAGGACATTTGGGAATTTTCTTTACTAAGAAAGTTCCACTGGTATTTCCCAGGGTAGTACAAATCAGGACAAGATGTTCTTACTCCTACATAATGAATATTGATACAGGAACATGAATGACAAGTGGTTTAACTTTTCACCCTTCAACTCAGTGCTTTCCATTAAAAAGATAAAGCAGATGATCAGATACTCAGAACAGGGAGAGCCGCAGAGTCAACTCTTCTTTTCCTCTGTTTCTATATTAACAGTAATAAAACAAGTTGAGGAATAGTTTTCTCTCGCAGTGTTCCCTCCTGCCCCATAAACATTTAAGTGAAATCCTTTCTGATCTGTATTAAGCCTCTCGGATCACTCTCAGAGGGAGTTCCACGCGGGAACATCTGCAGAATATTTGATAACTAATTGTGGTTTGCTGTGGTTTGCACATCCAAGAAAGAAAATTTAGCCTTTGCATTCTGGGAGTTGCCTGGCCTAATTATTCTATTCAGACCTTTCATCATGAAAAAACAATTTATTCTTCTCTCAACCTCGCTTATGGTTAATGGAACAAATGAGAAAAGAGATTGTGGGAAAGAAGCTGAATTAATTGCACTAAGGATATAAGCTACAGCTAACACTTTGGACTAATTAAGGGATAAGGCTTATTTTAAAGAGTGAAAATTCTGATTAAGGACCGTTTTAAAAGAAGTGTAACCTTACTTTCAAACCTGAATAATTACCACCGATAGTTGTTGGAAAATAGGCAGAGAGGTCATGGCGGGCCTGCTCAGAGGAACAGGAAAGGCTGTTACTGAATTTGCATGTTGCTTGCAGAAGCTGTTGTTGAAGTGCTTGTACAACTTTGCATGTTTAAAAAGATAAAGCTTCTCTTTCCACAAACAATAACATCAACATGGGCTTTCTTTGCGGCACCTAGATATCGACTTCCTCATTCCACTCATTCATTCATTTGACAAATATTTTTTGAGAACTTTCTGTATGTCAGGCACTGTTCTTGGCCATGGATATTTAATGCTGAATAATAAAGGGGGAAAAAAAAAAACCTCATCTCTCATGAATCTTTGGAGAAACAAGCAATACACAAGTAAATAATTATAATTTACAATATGTCAGATGTGTCCAGTGAGTGGGAGGAGAGAGAGGATAAAAGGAATGATGGAAAGGGTAGAGAGGGGTTAGTGTTGCAGTTTTAAATAGGGTGGTTCACGTAGACCTCTTTGAGAAGGCGAAATCTGGGCAAAGACCTGAAGATAATCAAGAAAAGAAAGCCATGTATACATCTGGGAGATGACTATTTGAAGCAGAAGAAAGAGCCAGTGCAAAGGTCCTGAGGCATGAGCACATTGGGCAAGTACCAAAAGCAGCAAGAAAACTGGTGTGGATTTAATAAGGGAGAGAGTAGTAGGAGATTCGATAATAAAGGAAATGGATGGGTTTGGGGATGGCGGTCCAGTCCAGATTGCATAAGGGCCTGCTAGGTGATTATAACGGGTCCACTGGTATCTTCAGCCATGGAGGTATACGTGGTAATAAGTGGAGCTTGTAAATTTTTGTAAGTTGAAAATCAGATTTGGTCAAAAATCTAGCCATTAGGGAGTCTTAAGCATGCTGAAAAGGTAACTCCTCAAATAATAACTACCTAAATCATGGGCCATCAGAGTTGCTCTGCCTGTCTGAAATTGCAGATTTCACTCCCAGTCAAAATCACTGGTCAAAAGTAACATATTAACTGAGAATGTAATTGTCTTCTGAGAGGAAAGCATTGTTTAACTGTAGAAATATTTAGGATTTGTATAAAAATGTTTAAAATAATCACAATACTAATTTTGTTAGGGTAGAAATTTGTGTACAATTAGCATTTTATATATCTGAGGAAATCTGGTATCTTAAAATGATGATCTTTTCATTTTAGTTTCAAATATGTAATTGAATAATTGATTTTGGTGAATATTATTAAGGTTCTATATAGTACTACAGTATTAAAAGGACTCAAATTTCATCATATTCATAAAGTTAATTTGATTTATCTGAATTCCGTTAAGAATTCGGAAGGGTTTGTCAATCAGACATTTTTAACTGAAAAGAAAATAGAATATATTAAATCTCTAAGTGATGTTTACAATATTTGAAAGTGTTTAGGTTCCCAAGTTTATAAGTGGGAACCAACCAATATTATTCAAATCTTCCCTTAACAAATGATTATAAATATTTGCTAGATTTTTATAAAGACTAATAAAATGAACATAAAAGCTTAAGGAAGAATATTATTATTTCAGCATCTGTAATGTTAATAAAAGGATCTTAAGAAATTATCCTGAAAATCTATCCTGCACTCAAAACTATTTCTAACTGTACAGGAACGTTCGCTTTTATCAGCATTCGTTCACTGCCTGGTTTCTAGAGATCCATTTCTCTGCCTCCTTTCTTCCACTGCTGATTTTTCCACTCACACCTTCATTTGCACTGTGTATTTTAATGAAATGACTATTTAGAAAAAAAAATTCTTGTGGGATTCTGACAAAATACTGGGCCGTACCGGGGAGGGGGTATGCAGCAGTATGCACACTCTTTTTTCCTCCTACTTGGTGGCTTTCCTTTGGTAATAATTGTTCTGGAATACTGGAATGTAGCCCGGACAGAATTAATTTTCAAGATTACAAGTTATGCACATCTCTTCTGGAACAATTATTTTTCCATTATATACCCTATTTCCTAAAATGTATCATTTTATAGCAAGAAATGTACCTTGTATAATAAAGAACAGTGTGCTCCAGCTTGTGTCAGCTTGTGACTAATGAGATTCAATTAAAGGATAATATTTATTCACCTAAATTAATTGAATAACTATGTTGTTGCATTGGGAGGAGTTCTTAAATAGTCTTGAAAATTACATTATAATCTTCGTTTTTGGTGCATTTTAAAGTAAAGCCACTACTTGTAATAAATTACCTTTCTGTATTCTTCTAGCTCCATAGCTATGTTTGGGTCAAATTTCAGAGTATTTTTGGGTACCTGACTTTAGGAATGGGGATAAGCCCCTAGAGTTTTTTGTTTGTCTATATATACACATATATATATTTCCAAATATAATCAACGAGAGAATTGTAAAAATCTAAAAAGATGAGCTTAAATACTGCTCAAAGATTTATAAATTTAACTGTAATGTTCATCCTCCTTATACAATTCATCAATTCATAATTTTTGATGTGTTATTGGTATTATGGCTTTTTGTTTTAGTGTGTCCTAACAGAAGCACATGTTTTTGTTAATATTTGTGGAGGAAGTGGTGGAAGTGGCAGCAAACAGAGAAAAGGCTACCTTAATGCATGCCAGTGAAATAAAACTCAGAGGAGCTATGTGTACAAGAACCATGAAATACTGTCGAGAACTTGTGAAAGATTCTTTTAGAAAAAAAAAAAAATGTTCGATAAAACCAAATACTTTTTTGTAATTGTAGACAAAAAACGTTGGCCTTTCATAAGTTTTGATCTTGGCTTTTTCAGGAGGGATTCCTGGCACCATTAACAATTTCACTTGAGGAAAAACAATTTCTTGATCAGCGGCACTTCTAACTCTGTCCTTGCCCCCAGCTTCCCTCTCTCCCGGCCCACCATGAGTTGTTCTCTTTTTCATATTTCCATAGAAATTTGTGCCTACCTTCGTTATGATACTTTTTAAATTACTTATTTTTATTTGTTTGTTTACTTATTTACTTATTTATTTATTTATATTTCATACTTATTAGGGGTAGATATTTTCCATAAAAATAAGATTGAAAATTGGGCATATGACAGATTAAAATATTATGGTGGATATAAAATAAAAGCAGTAAACTATAATGAGGTTAAGATCACATAAAAGAAAGACACTATTTTTGCTAATGATAAATATCTTATTTTTAAACACACACAATATGTGCACACATACATATACATGCATACAAAAGACCTATTCATTATCAAATGTTTTGCACCTGAAACAATCTCAGTTTGTTACTGAATTCTTATTTAAATCATTTAATAAATGATAAAGATTTTTTGCAGATTGGCCTCAATATAAGGAGAATCATGAATTTCAGTTATCATTTTGTTCTGATGCAGAGCTTCTTCCTTCATACCTTCTTGAAGACAGGAGAGAGAATTAAGAAAATAAACTATTTCAAAGTGCACTCAATTGAAGGGTGCAAGTTTGGGGAAAAGTGTAAGAGGTGAGGAAATAGGAGGAGTAAAAAGCTTTCCCGGAGAAGAGTGGCCGATGTAAAAGACTGGAAGTAACAGAGGGAGATCAAAGTGTTGGAAACTGTGAGTATTTCTGATTGACAGGAAGACAGAATTTGAGACCAAGTGGTGCTTGAGAGATGAGGATAAGGTCCTGATAAATCTCACTAGGAGGTTAGACTTTCTACAGATGGCAATGGGGAGCCAATAAAGGGTTAGAAAATGAAGAGACATGATCAGAATTTATTTTAGAAAGAGTCTTTGGTTTCAGAGTGAGGGATGCTTTAAAGGAGGATAGATCTGGAGGCAGACGGGCCAGATGGGAGGTTACCGCTGACCGTTTATGTGTTCACTGTCAGCAAGCTTTTTAAAGAAAAGGGACATTGCTTTAGACTGAATATCTGTGTCCCCCACCAAATTCATATGTTGAAATCTAATCCTCAATGTGATGTATTAGGAGGTAGAGCCTTCGGAAGTGAATTAAGTTATGAAGGCAAAACCCTCATGAATGGGATCATTGTCACCGAGAGCTCCTTTGTCTCTTCTGCCATGTGAGGACATGCCAAGGAGAGTGGCTGGGCATAAACCAGGAAGTGAGCTCTCATTAGACACTGAATCTGCTGGCACCTTGATCTTGAACTTTCCAGCTTCCAGAACTATAAGAAATAAATTTCTGTGGTGCTTTGTTACAGCAGCCTGAAGGGACTAAGACAGACATCATCTTATTCACCAAAACCAAATTCCTTAACACCACAAAATTATGTACTCTTTTCTCTACCCCTGCACAGCTGAGGCCTCTCTGAAAATTGCCTCATAGTCAATGGGGGAAGGGAAAAACCCATGACACTCAGAAGAGGAGAAGAGACCTTCTGACACTCAGCAGGGAGAAGAAGGTCATCCTTGTGGTCGTAAGCTAGTAAACTTCAAAGAGGCTATCTGAAAAGGGTATTGATAGATTACATTATGAAAGGATTACAGTATATATTCAGTAAAACGTTAGGGAGATGTTTTGTTGGTTTTCGCATCCTTTCTTGAACTACTAAAAAGCAGCACTGTCTTATCGTTGGAAGGACTGACTTTACTCATCAATCTCTAGTGCCCAGAACAATGCCTGGAATATGGTTGGTGCTCAAGAAACATTCGTTTACTTTTGTATGTGCCAGGCACTGTTGTAAGGACAAATTGTTATGACAACCCTACTCAGACACTTCAATTTTCCTTCTTTTAAGGGTGAGAAATTAAGCTAAGAAATCCTAAGATTCAAATTGATATCTGTCTGACTACAAAGCCCATTTTAACCATTCTATTATACTGCATTTGTGGGACCTGTAGATTATCCAAGTGATAATATCCAGCAGATAATTGAAAATAAGTAGCTGAAATTCAAGATAAAAATCTAGCACACAGATGCACATTTCACAATCATTGGCATTAAAACTGCAATTGAAGGTAAAGAAATGGAATAACATCACCTGGGCAATACCTTTCAAACCTTTTGTCTACAGTCAGAAATAGATTTTTTAATAGTGACCTGTTACACACACACACACACACACACACACACACGATGCATGTGTATTGCTTCTCCTATAATAATATCTATACTTATTAAATGCGATATATTCTATTATCTTCAATTCTACTTTCTTCTATGCAATTCTATGTCATTTAAAAATGCTATTTCTTGCCCTCCATTAGGCTGATTACATGATCCAATAATAGGTTGTGCACTGCAGTTTGAAAACCACTGCTTTTAGTGATCTATAGTGACAAAGCCACCAACTTACCATATCTGGCATAGAGGTGTATTCTCTTCTCTTTGGCTGCTTTTTCTGGCATGCGGATGTGTTATGCTTGAGCAAAATTTTAAATATTAGAGATTTCATTTGAAAGTCTGATTTTTTTGAGAAATGGAAAAATTTTGCTAATAGTCACATTACCTATTGGCAGAGATTGATGAGCTGAGAAGCAGCTGTTTCCTGGTTCCCCACAAACTCAGCTACTCCTATTATCTCCCTGACACTGACTATCAGCTGCCATTTTAGACTGTGCTTGTGTTGTTTTTTGTTTACTTGTAGGAGAAAAGGTAGTTCATCATGCATCCATGAGTAAGAGAGCCACATTATTTTTCTCACATACAATCTGCTTCATTTATTTATATTATCTTCAGATACCTGTAAGCACATGGGTTTGTGATCCATAGTATAGATTGTAAAAGGCAAAGAGCTAAGAATG
>NW_011888790.1:9476120-9495173 GCF_000151845.1 Pteropus vampyrus | reverse complement strand
AGTCTGTATGATCTTTTAAAAGTCAAAGGCATTTATGGATTTAATTGGCAAAAACTGCCAAGAAAGATTCTGTTCTCTTTAGTTCTTGATTCAACTCAGTGTCTGATCCCCACTGTCAGGAAGAAACATAAATAAAAGATTTCTAGGGGGGACTTGTCTTAACATGCCAGGACTTAGTGAATGAAGATACTAAATGCAGTAGCCAGATATTATTTTGGTGGTGGTGTTTTTTGGATTGAACAAGAATGTGGCTCCCACACATATGTCTTGCTATTTAGAGTAAGTTTCCTGAGACAGACATGGTAACGAGAAAGCCCCTGGTCTCAGTGTGGATTGGGACTGAGCATTCTAGCATAATTTTAACCATTTATTGCATGTCTCAAATCACCTCTCACTCATGAGTCCAAGAGCCTGGCACTCACGAGTCCAAGAGCCTGGCACAATTACTAAGTTCAGGAGTGTGGCACGGTATTCTCATTGAGCTTTTCATTTGAGTTCATCCTAGTGGAGGCTTACCCTCATGGCACATCATTGGGGTGGGTATATAAGATGAGTTAAAGTCCTAGGAATAAGGCTTTGAGAGGATTTCGGACATATCAGGAAGTCATTTACAATCAGCATTAACTGAGGGTAGTCCCCATAGCGCCTGGAATAATGGAGCATTTCAAAAAAATTGGAGGTCTTAGATTTTGATTGCATCACAAAAGAATCAAAAGACACTTGGAAATTAGCAATCGAATATTGCATTAGATTATTTGAAGGAGAGAGACAAGCTCTGCTGTAATTTTCAAAAAAAATAATAAACTCTTACCTCAAAACAAAAATAATTTTGGAAAGGATTTCCACCTTACCACTAATTTTTTTGTTTAATACTAATGGAAGAAGAAGAAACGGAAAGAAAATACAGAATATTCTTGCCTAAATGTCATTCCTGGAAGCTAAGGAGTGTTTACTTTTCTTTTGTTCTTTCAGATCACAGAGGAGAAATGCAGGCTAGAGCTTCTCTTTGCCTTTTCATCTGCCAGGAAATAACTCACAAAAGCAAGACTTCTCTGAGCAGGGCAGAGACATTTGTGTTTTCTTTTCTTCCATTCCCTGTTGAGCGGAGCCTTTAAAAAATCTGCCTGCTGTGCTTTTCTTGTGTTGTATGCCCCATGACTTGTGTTTATTCTTTATATATTATATTTTCCATGTTTTACCATGTTAGCAAGTTAAAATAAATGCATATTTTAAAGTGTTCACAAGTAGAAAGAGTACACTTCTTCGATTACAAATAAAGGTAGAGCTGCTAAAATAATCTAAGGGTAAATATATCTAGAATTAATATACATAAAATACTCCATGTTACACAGCCGTCCATAGCATGAACTAGTCAAATCTCCAAGACCCAAGATTTTACAATGAAAAAAATAATGCAAATAGATAATAAATGTAATGAGAATTTTTTTCCCTGAAGAGATAATAGGACAAAATGGCCAACATGATATATAGGGAAAAAATGACTTATTAGTACTTATTAATCTAAAAAGGGTCACTTTCTTACCTTAAACGTGTCAATCAAATAAATTCTTCCTCCCCTCCAAGGGGAGATCAGTATGGCTAGTTTACCTGAAATCCGAAATCTGTTCTTTTGAAGCATGAGACTAAGAGGGAAGGAGGAGGTCCTTGAGAGGATCTAGTGTATCTGGTAGAGATCTAGTAGAGATGCTTGTATTCAGGCAGGTTGGCAAGAGAAGATGAAATGAGAGGATGAGGGGCTATACATCTTTGGAACACATAGCAAGAGGTAAATAAATGATAGTTCATGTGATTAGGATAGATATGGCCTCCAATTGCAATGGAGTCTTGCTACTTATAACAATAATATTGATACTTAATATGTATTTTGCAAACCTTTTTTTCTTTGAGGCAAACTCATGTATTGTCCACTATGATCCTCAGAAAAACTTGGTGAGGTAATAATAGAAGGCTGTTATTGTTTTTATCAATATTCTCATTTTATAAGTAAGAAACCAAAGCTTAGAGACCTACCTGCCCTAGTCACTCAGTGATTGTGTGCGGCATCTGGATTGAGTCCAAATCTTCTGTGTCAGCTGTGAATGGATGCTCACAAAGGGAGAGCATGTGCTTGTAAACTCTTGGCCTTGCAGTGGAGATATATCTTTTCATCAGCCTTTCAAAGCTACCCATAGATACCCGAGATCATGAGGATTTAGTAGGGCTCTCTATATTTTACAAGGTTAATTATAACCAACTTTCCATAACTATTCATTGACTAAATAACTATTATGAGAGAAAATAGAAAATATTTAATCTATAATTATTGAATAAATTGAAAGATCTGCCATGGGTATAGTGAGATCAATGTCTTTCCAGGTCATGTCAATCATAAAATGTAAAAAGCAGTGATTTACTTTTCACATTTTATGATTGTATGGTATAAGACCCACCTTCTACTATGAAATTCCCAAAGGCAAGAAACTATTTTTTTCGTAACTTTCTCTCAACTAGGGTTCTAGATATGTGGCCAAGATCGTTGCTGCAAGGAAATTTAAGCATGGAGAAAAAAAGAAGCAAAGAAGCACAGGCAGTGAGGGTTCAGTCTGATGGTGAGAGGGAGAAGCAACTGGCATCTGGGTGTAACAGTGGTAGGGTGTCCAGTGGCCATGACCAGCAGATCTGAGGGCAGCAGCATTCTGGTCAGACTGTTTCTTGGTGTCACTCTAGTAGTGATCCTGGTCCTCCAGCCTTAGTTCCTGACTATTTTCTAAGTCTATTTTTCCACCTATCCTGGCTATTTTGTGAGTGACTTGACATCCTTCCAATAAATACCTTTTTGCTTAAATGGCTGGAGTCAGTTTCTATTGCTTGCAAATAAAAAATCCCAATTGATGAGTCGCACAGCTGAATTTATTTGTTCATATAACAAATATCTGCAGACCGAATAATATATGTTAGCACTATCCCAGAGGTTAAGGATGCAGCAGTCAATATGATTAACAAGATACTAGCCTTTATGGAGAAGAAATTTTAGTTAGGAGTAAAAAGACAATAAATAAGGAAATAAATAAATGAATAAAATAATGTCAACCAGCGATAAGTGTTAAGGAAAAGAACAAAGCGGGCCTACAGGAAAGTAAGCAGGGAGCAGGGCTGTTCTACTTTGGATTGGAAGGTTAGAAGACCTCTCTCTAGAGATAGTATTTGACCTGAGACCTGAATGCAAAAAAAGAGGCAGCCATAGGAAAGAATTGAGGCAAGACATTCCAGGTGGAGGGAACAGCAGGAGCAAGGATCCTAAGGTGGCAATGAACTTGGTATGTTTGAACAGTAAAAAGGAAACTGTGAGTGGAGCCCAGTGAGGAATTGGAAATTGTGCAAGATGATGTCAGACAGAGGCCAGAGCTTGTAGGGTCTTTTAGGCCAAGGGAAGAGTTTGGATTTTATTCTAAGCACAATAGGCAGCCTTTTCAAGAAGTGAGAGAAATCGATTCATCTTTTGCAAAGATGGTTCTGATGCTGTGCAGAGAATGGATCATAAAAAGACAAGGGTGGAAGCCAGAAGACCTGTTGGATACCTGGCATAAGAGTGCAGGTGAGTTAAGGCAGACATAAAGGATTTTTCCTTCTAAGTTGGACCTCTAAGTTTGTACCAGATGGAGAAGTTTAGCAGAGAAAAAAATGAAGAAAGCGTATGCCTCAAGCTGCTTATCTTACACCTCTAGAAAACAGTTTATATTAATCAAGGGCACTGTGAGCCAGGGCCATTATGTCAATGTTTGAATAAACACTTCCATTTCCAAGCAATCGAGAAGGTCAAGGCAGTTTATTTGTTCATTTTTTTGTGTGTAATTTTCCATTCCATTCAGCTGAAAAGAATAGGCAGGCAAACTTTTTCAGCTTTGTGATAGAGAGAAATAGAACATAATGCCCCCAAAACCAAAATTTATATTCCTCGCACTGGGATATTTTCTTGGTTAATTCAAGGTTTCATGACAAAGAATGTTTGCTTGAGATTGTAAAAATATAGGCCGGTCAAAGTCACTGTACAAACCATTGTCTTAATCTAAAATATTTATGTACAAACGTATAGTACTGTTTTGTGTATGTTTAAACAAGCCAGATATTTTAGAAACATGGCACCTGGTATTCCCTCGAGTTCTTTATAATCAACTCAGTAAAATCAATAAAAAATTATCAACAGCAAATATTGATTACATATCACTGTTTACTGATTCTATTAATACTTTTGTGAAACTATTCCTAATCTTAAATAAAAGAAGAACATATAAGAACAGTTTGTGAAATAATTCAATGAAAAATTATCTTATTTTGTCCTTTACAACAAAATAGAATTTTTCCGTCTTTTACAAAATTCCTGATAGAGAACAAAATGGGTAAGTAGGATATTACCTAATTAATAAATTGATCTACTTTAATTGTTTCCATGTACAACTGGTTTGACTTTTAAATGAAATGATTAGAAAGATTAGCGAATAATTGCCAATTCAGCTAACATAATTTTTAGTCCTCTTTGAATGAATTGTTTCTTCCTTAATTAATTATGCTAAAGGAGATGTATTTTTGTATTCAGTTGTATTAAATGTCATCTTAAATTCACCTTACAAAGATAAGACCTTATGAAACCAAGTTTTAATTGGTCATAGTGGAAATACTGGCAACATGAACTTGATTATAGGCAAAAGATCAAATCTGAGAGATCAAAAGATAAAATTCAGGTGTTAGTAAGGTGACAGCGTTTAACTTTTATGAAAAACCTACTCTCTGTTAGATATAGTGCTAGGCACATTAAATATGTAAGCTCATCTGTTTCAGATAAGAGCCCTTCAAGGAAGAGTTTGTAGCCTATAGGTAAGGAAGCTCCAAATATGACATATCTAATGAGTGACTGAATCAAAACTAATTAATATTTGGAGTTATTCAGCTTTCTACATATTCTTGTTAATTCTACATATTCTTGTTAATTCTCCTGCAATGTTTTCTACAGTGGTAAGTATACCTGCAGAAAACTTGGGAAACAGAGGAATTAAAGAAAATAAGTATCACATGTTCTTAGCTACATAAAATAAACCTCGGTAAATGTTTTGATGTCTTTAATGTCTTTCTCTTCAGTATTTTCATACAAAGTTGAGATCATGTTTCAACTCCAGCTTTGTATTTTTCTATGTTTACATATTATTGCATCATTACCTTTTTTCTATGTCACTAAATATCCTTTGAAAATGTTTGATTTACATGGCACAAACTACTCTTAAATGAATACACTAGAATATATTTAATCAGTCTCCCATGTATGACTACCATAATTTTAATAAACTTTTTCTCTTATCAATCATATTAAACCCTATTTGCCTACATTGCTGATTATCTGCTAAAAATATACTCCTATAAGTAGAATCACTGTATTAAAAATATACTTTTTTTTAAAAGCTTTTGATACATCGTGCCAAATATCTCTGGTTGCTCTCCATAAAAGTTTCAAATATTTGTTCTCTTATCAGTCCTTCAACGATAAAATAACCCACATCCACAAAATAACTGCAAACTTAAGAAGCAAAAATGATATCTAATTGTGGTTTTAATTTGAATTTTAGCTTACTTGTGCGATTACATCGTTTTTAGTATGTTCATTTGTCCTTTGCATTTCTTCTGCAGCTTGGCCCCCCACATCCTTTAGCTTTTCCTACTAATTTGAATTGGAGAATATTTGTTTCCTCTTTATTTTCTTGAAGGGTGTTTATAAGATTGGAATGAACTAGGTTTTGAACATTTGCTAGTACTCCCTTGTAAATCCTTTTCAGCTGATTTATGCTTTGTGGGTAAATTTTAAAATGTTGATTCCATTTGTTTAATAGTTTTGATACACAAAAGATTTTTTGAGTTAGTTTTGGCAAGTTATAGTTTCCGAGGAATACATTAATTTTATCTAAGATTTACATTTCGTTGGCATAAAGTTGATTTTTCATATTTCTTTGGAAATTAGGTAATTTTCCTTTTTTATTTGGCTTTTAGTTTTGCTTAGAATTGTTTAGAATAAACATTAATTTCTTTGTGGTTTTTTGTTTTAGGTAGTTAAGCTTATCATTTTTTTTCTTTTGCCTACCTAAAAAAGGTGTTCTAATCAAGTTTCCCTTAAGTTTTTGTTTATTTGTTTATTTGTTTGTTTTGATATAATGTCACATTTTTAAAAGTCTGCTATGGAGCTTGAAGGAAGTGCCTGTCCCATGCACTGACAGAGTTCACAGAAGCAGGCAGCTCCCCATCTGTGTTAGTTTACTAACACTGCTATAACAAAATACACACTCTGGAGGACTTAAACAACAGTAATTTTTTTTAATCCCAGTTTTGGACACCAGCAGTCCCAAACAAGATGTCAACAGGTTCGATTTCTTCTGAGGCCTTTCTCCTTGGCTTTCAGATGGCCACCTCTTAATGCCTCTTCGCATGGCCATCCCTCTGTATGTATGCACCCTTGGTATCTCTTTGTGTGTCTTGATTCTTCTTCTTATAAGGGTACCAGTGAGATTAGATTAGGGTCCACACTAATTGCCTCATTTTGATTTAATCACTTCTTTAAATATATGTGATGACTAATTTCAATTTAGAGGTAAGAAACTGTGTCGTGAAGTGCAAGAACTTACCTTTTGTTCCAACAATGATGTCAGTAAAAGAAATCCCCTGTGAACTTTGATTCATGGTCTTCTCATATCTTTTACTCTTCACTGCTCTTGCCAGCTTTTAAACTTTCATTGCATCTTTTTCATAGGGATTTTAATGGGTAGCTCGTAGGCATACTCAGGCAGACCTGGTCTACTTCTTTGTTTAGCTACAAATCCCAAATCCCCCTTATCTAATACCCATCAAAGTGATCCATGCCATCTGGATATACACTGACTACTTTGTCTATCTTGCTATCTATCACGGTATCATTCTCCAAAGTTTATATTGTAATTATTCTCTCCATTTTTCCCTCAGAAGATTACTAGGACTAAACTCTCTACCTACATTCCTTTTGCTGTTTCTGCTCGCCTCCCAGGGCACTGGTCTCCACTTAGGGTTTAGGCTTTCCAGGAGGTGCCAGTGAACATTCTTTTGGGGAGCAGAGAAAAATACTTGAACTGCTAATTATGTTTATTTTTGTCTAACCTTAAGTTGTTTTTGGTTATGGTTTATAATTATATTCTATAATGTATACTTACATAGTACAGGTATAACTTACCAATAAATAAACACACGTGTAAATGGTTTATTGAATGAACAGGAGTCATTGGGGTGTGCCACAGATCTAGTGATTTTTGTGCAGCAAGTTTGTTGGTAAATACTCTCAGGTAGAACACCTCTCGGAGTTGAAGGGGATAGACTTGCTCCGTGGTCCAACACTGAGGAAGATTTTGTATCCCAGAATATATTTGGCAACATCTGGAGATATATTGGCAGCTATGGCGTAGAGGCCAAAGATGGTGCTAAATATTTTATTATACACACGGTAGCTTCATAACAAAAAAATTATCCAGCTCAAAAATGTCAACAATGCTGAGTGTGAGAAACCTTGAGGTAGAAGAAGAAGCTGGGTGGCAGTCAAAATCAAGACTTCATTTCATTTAATGGAGAGTTCTGGAGGTGGGCGGTTCCTTCACAATGCCCTGCATGGGCCAGTCATTGGATATAGGCTGCTCCAGGAAGGGAGCTCGACTGCAGGAATGGCCTGTTTTTGAAAGCTATATAAATGTCCACAGTATGTATTCGTCTGTATATGGCTTCTTTTGCTCAACATTATATTTGTAACATTCATGTTATTATTGCATGTAGCTGTGGTTAATTTCTTTTTATTGCCGTAAACTATTCCACTGCATGATTATATTACATATTATTTATCTATTCTACCATAGATGAACATTTGAGATGTTTCTAATTTTTGGCAATTACAAATAATGCTGCTGTGAACTTTCTTACATACATCTCTAGCTACGCATGTGCATGTATTTTTATTGGGTGTGCATCAAGAGTGGAAGTGCATATTTTTAACTTTGCATATTTTTAACTTTAGTAGATGATGATGTAGTCATCCAAAGTGGTTGCACCGATTTATACTCTCACCTGCAGTTTATGAATGTTCTCATTGTTCCATTCCTTGTGAACACCTGGTATTATCAATCTTTCAATGTTACCATTTTTATGGGTTTGTAGTCATTCCACAATGTGATACTAGTTGTGTTTTCCTGACGACTGATGAGGACGTCATAATTTTATGGGTCATTTGGATATCTTATTTTGCGAAAGCCTACTTAAATTTCTTGCTCATTTTTCTATTGTGTTGCTTGTTCTTTTTCTTATTGATTTAAAGAGTTCTTCATTGTTCTGCATACAATTGCTTTATCAGTTATATGTTTTGCAAATATCTTTCCCAGTTTTCATGTTTTAAAGTCTTTTGATAAAAAGAAGTTATTAATCTTAATGTAATCCACATTTTTATTTTTTTCCTACATGATTAGCGTTTTTTATTTCCTGTTTAAGAATTAGCCTAGATCATGAAAATATTCTCCTATATTCTCCTCTAGAAACTTTGCTGTTGTGTCTGTCATATTTAGACCTACACTCTACTTGGAATTGATATTTGTGTATGGTAAGAGGCAGAGAGTTAAGATTCAATTTTATTTCCAAATTGATGTCCAATTTATCCAAAATCATTTATTCAAAATATCAAACTTTCCTTACTGTTCTTCATGCTTACATGTTGAATATAGTATCCACAAATGCAAAGGTTTTTTTCTATTAATTTTTTTTTGGTATATTTGTTCATGTTTTTTCCCCTTAATTATTGTAGCTTTATAATAAGTCTTGATTTGCAGTATAGCAAATCATCCAATCCTATTTTTCATCTTCAAGAGTGTATTGATAGTTTTTGGCCCATGGCCATTTTTATTAAAATTTAAAAATCAACAGAGGTCCTGTTGGTGTCTTGACTGGAGAAAACAGATATCTTTGTAATGTTGAAACCTGCAGTCATGCACAAGTGTATCTCTCCATTTATATAGTTTTTAATTTTTCTCAATAATATTTTCTAGTTTTCTGCAAGGAAGTCTTGTACACCTTATTACCAGGGTATTGGTATTTTCAGTTCTTTAAATGTTATTTAAAATTTTTTATTTTTCTAACTTTTTATGGCTGGTACATAGAAATGCAATAATTTTTATAGTGACCTTATATTCAGCAACCTTATAAAATTTACGTATTAATTCTAGATAATTTAGAAATATGTTAGAGTTTTATATACACAGTCATGTCTGCAAATAATAAAATTTTATTTTTTTCAATTCCAATGATATGTCTTTAATTTCTTATTATTAAAGAATTTTTTTGTCTTGTTAAATTCGCGTGCACTTCTAGAACAGTGATGAATAAAACTAGTGACCTTGTTTAATGCACTGCCTGAAAAGGAAAGCTCGAAAAGAATTGCCATTAAGTACATTTTGTTATAGTTTGTGTTTGTGTGTAACTTATTCCAGTTTAAGGAAATTTTCTTCTGTTCCTAGTTTCCTAAGGATTTTATAATGAATAGATTTTGCATTTAAAAATTTTTTTCTGCAACAATTGGATCTATTTTTTTCTTATTCTGCTAATGTGGGTATTATATTGATTGACTTTTAAAGTTTTCCAATATTTTAAACATATAGAGAAGTTAAAAAATGTTATGATGAACTACCACTCACATTTTGTTTCACTTGCTTTATTAGATCCATGTATCTGTTATCTATTCATCAATCCATCTTGTCTATGTATTAATTTCAAAGTATTTCAGATTTACAAACTTCCACTTAAAGACTTCGGTTTTCATATCAGTAACTAGAGTTCAATGCTTTTCTACAGGTTTCTTTGGTTCAACATACAATTAAACACACAAATCTTAAATATACTGTTTGATGAGCTTTGAAAAGTGTATTCAACCACATAACCCAAAATCTTATGAAGATATAAAATATTAACATAATCTCAAAAAGTTGCCTTGGCAGAGAATGAGAGTCAACATGTAAAATCTAACTCATCGAATTGCCTGAAAGTGGAGCCTCTCTTAGACAATTTTGTATTCTATGCATTGCCTTGTATTGGGCCTTGAACAAAGGAAGCACTCAATGAATATTTATTAGATTGTTGGATGAACAAAGAAACTCTTTTTTTATCTTATCCACAATGAAGGAGAACCTGTGTTGCTGAAACTAAGCTATCTCTCTGAAAACCAATAATGACAACTAACAAGAGATGCAGTTTTATGTTATTGCTTCTCAGTGAAAATAAGTAAAAAAACGTTTATTTCACTTTGGCATTAAATAAAGAACAATCATAGCCAGTTAAGAGAATCCTATTGGAAAGGAGATAAAAATTATGAATCTTCCAGAAATCTATTATATATTATATTACATATTATGTTGTATCATATTCTATCAATCTATCGATCAGACAATCACAAGGCAGTTTAATTTCAGAATGAAGAGATCTAAAAGTTGATTTATATTTCAGACATTAAATTCATCACCTAGCACTATTGCCACAAACATGGTGTCAGCTTATGAACGTTTCCAAGTACTTGTTTTATTTTCTAAAAGATGCAAATTGAGATGCTAAATGGTATTTTCTTTTCTTTCTTTTTCCCTTTTTTTTCTTTTTGTGGAAGCAGGTACATTTTCTGCTCACTTAGCTAAATAAACTGCTGAATTTATAAACTGAGAAGAGACTCCTTGAAACAATAGATAGGAGGAGGTCTCAGATTAACTCAACAGCTGGATTTCTACAACCATGACCTGTTTTTTTGTTTTTTTTTATTTTTTGTTTTTGTTTTTTAATGAGCTATGGGGAGCTAAGGAGAAAAGGAAGACAGTTTAATTAAAACTGGCTCAGGATGGAAACCTTAATGAATTTCAGTCCTGCAGCAGAGCAGTTCTCCAGATCCAAAATTCCTAAGGGAACTGTCAATAATAAAGATGCAATTACCTGAACTGATTGCTCACGAGACTCAACTTGTTTTTGATAGTGCCACGTGTTGTTTCCCAAGGCATAATATTTGGCAGAGAAATAACCTGGCAGAGTATGCTGAAAATAGCTGCTTTATAATTACATTGCTGCTTTCTGTAATCTGATAATGAGGTAATACCTGATATGCAAAAATTAATCATGTATTCAGAGAGTCCTTTATTAAATGTCACATGAGCGAAATTTCCTCTCAGTAGATGGAACCTAGTCACAAAAACCTCTGCAAAACTGAGTTCAAAAAACCAGTTATGGGTAAAAGAAACCAGATCTGCCTTCAAATCTACAGTATCATTCTTATTAGATCAGAGCGGAAAATCGCTCTGCTGAAAGGACACAGCCTTGTGCTACCCCTGAAGTGTCCTGAATGGATCTGAGGGGCTGCTGAAGCCTGATTCTTTGGAAATTCCTGCAGGAGCCCAATGTGCTAACACTATTGTTAATTAAAGCTCCTATGTTAGTTTGTTACTGCTTCCATGATGAATTGCACAAAATGAGTATTACAATGATAAAAGTTTATTGTTTTACAATTCTAGAGATCTGAAGTCTAAAATGGGCCCACAGGACTTCATTATTTCCAAGCTGTTAAGGGAGAATCCATTTTCCTGCCTTTTCCAGTCTTTAGAGGTTGTCTGTGTTCCTTGACACCCGGTCCCTTCCTTCATCTTCAAAGCCAGCAGCATAGTATTTTCTTTCTTCTCTGACCTCTGCTTCCGCCCTCATATCTCTTATACTCTGATTCTCCTACCTCCCTCTTATAAGAACCCTTGTAATTACATTGAGCCCACCTGGATAATCCAGGATCACTTCTCTAACTCAAGTTCCTTAACTGAATCAAAACTGCAAGCTCTCTTTTAGCAGGTAAAGTATCATACTCACTGATATCAAAGTCACAGGTTCTGGGAATAGGATGTAGACATCTCTGAGGAACCTTTATTCAGCCTTCTATACCTCCAATAGGGCAAAGTGATTAGCAATAAAAATTATTGACTTTTCGGTACCAAGTACAGACTTGAATATTTTCTACTTTCTTGATGTTATGACAGCTATATCCATTGGGTTGTGTTAGCTATACATGCCAGCAAAATCCTATAGAATGGCTTAAATAAGGTAAGGAGTTTATCTGTCTCATGCAATAGAAAGTCCAGGCATAGGCAATGCATGGTTTTTCATTTTCTCCTCTTTTCTTGCTCTGCCATCTTTAGGGGTGACAAGCACCTCAGGGTGTCCTCTCAGGCCTCCAGGCAGGAAAGAACAAAGCAGAAGGGGCAGCGCTAATCGACTTCCACGTCTATTTTTTCACTAGAACTGAGAAGCGGGACCTCCCATGACTTCAAGGGAGGCTAGGAAGATGAGTTTTCACTTTTTGATCTCTGCATTGGAGGAAAGCAAAATGAAGGGATTGAGTCAGCATGCTGAGTATCTTCTACAATAACTTGAATTCTAAGCCTTCGAGTTCCCTCTTTGCTGATAGGTGATTGGTTAAAACTGGCTGTCTGGTGTTTTTAAAAATATGTCCCCTTGCTCACTCAATTTTCCACAAGAGCTCCGGAATAAGCAACTAAAAATAACCACAGTGTCTCCACAAATCTTTATAATAACAAATATTTTTAAATAAAAACGTTAAAAACAGACCCAAATGATAGTTACGGTTGTAGTTCTTATCGCAACAAACTAGCCGATTAAAAGAAAAAAATTAAGTGACTGAATCAAAAGGTTGTAGCATGACTTTGTAAGAACAGCCTCTTCTAGCACGCACCACTTTTCCAGGCACAACCCCCTCCCCTATAGCTACAAGGCAGCCATTTTGTCCAACATGCCCACGGGCCCAGCCCACAGCTGATAGATTGGTTCAAAAATCCCATTCTTCTTGGCCAGAGTCGATTCATTTAAGAACGAACAGCTGCCTCTGCCTCTGCCTCCGGGTGGCCCTCCTGGGGCACGCAGTTGTGATGGCGCGTGATGGCGAAGACCCAGGTGTGGCAGCTGATGAAACTAGGCAGTCTTTTGCCTCAGAGTTTTAAAGTTGGAACTGAGAGACAGGATCGATCTCTTCCTGGATGGCTGACTTAAAACATGTAAATCAGGGAGGAATGGATCTCCATGTTTCACATGTTGACTGGGGAACAGAGGAAACTAGTTCTCAGAGGAAAACTATGAAGTAGAAGAGCAGAAAGGAGCACAGACAAAACCTTTGTTCTAGATCGTTTTTGGAGCCTAGCTACACTCTGGTGCTTGGTTTGGTCACTGGCTTTTAGTTATTATGAGAATACTAGGATTAGTTCAATGTAGTGTTCTATTATACACAATATAACTAGAATATAACTCTATAAAATGTAAGATTATTACTGATCCACAAAAAATTATGTGCGTGAAAAGACTACTTATGTTATAATAAAGAAAATTACTTTGATTAATTCAAAAACAGAATTATAACTGCTGGACTATAATTAATCAAACTGTAGTCTTATTTCTTCACTAATTCTTAATGCATCATACTTACAGCAAAATATGATAAAATATTTGCAATAGCAATAATAAAATTCAGGGCATATGCATAAAATCTGAAGGAGTGCCATACATCAAAAAGGAAATCGGAAGTGTTTTACAAAATTGAAATAAATGTTAATTTCAGACTTTATTTCAAACCTCTGGGATAGACTAGAGAAGACTTCAGTGTAATACATAAAAATTTATTATTATGAAGGTTTGGTTTGGAATTTGCTAAATTTAAAAATTAAGAAAATGCCATATTTTCCATTTCTCACAGGAAACCATCTCTTAATAAATATGTGAGATATTTATTAATACTTTTAATAGCTCATTTTAAGATGCCGATATCTGACAGTTCAGAAACCAATAATATTTCATTTAAAATATAGCTATAGTTCTATAAAGCACTAAAACCTGTGTCCATAGAGGTAAGAGAATGTACTATATTACATATTACACTGCTAATTTATGAAGTTTCTTCATAAAACTGCAAGCAGAGCTGTCTCAAACATCTTGTTAATGAGCCTTATTCTGCCTCCCTTGGGAATGCAGATGGGGTTTTGCTTCTAGCCCTTCTGGTAGCTCATGAGGAAATGGGGCTGATTGGGTTATAAATCTAGATGAAACCCTCATATGAAGAGATTCTCATTTGTACCATCTGTTCAGGATGAGCTGGAGATGAAATGTAAGATGTCATTGGCACAATCCCTGGAGCATTGTCACCAAATGATCTTCAACTTATCACAAGCTGCTTTCATTTCTTTCTACAGTGTTCATCATCATGTCATCTGCCTTAGATTTCCCTACCAGACACAGCTGACCATCCCTTTCCTTGAAATGTGCTTCTTCAACATAGAACTTTCTGGACACATTTTCAAAATTTTGATTATCTTTTCAGATGCCTGTTTTCCCTCTCCTCTCTGCTAAATGTAAGCATTTTCGAAACTTATTTTTAGCCACCTCTTCCTTAATCTCTGTACTTCCTACCTGGAAGAACATCTACTCCTTTAGATTTCACTGATGTCTTTGTGCATATTCCCAAATCATCACTTGAGTTTTATTTTAATTATTTCACAAGCCAACTGGACACTTCCAACTGGAATGGCCCTTCAAATTTAATAATTAACAAACTTCACACATCTTTGAACCCCAAAATAGATATCCTCCTGACTTTCCTAGTGCTATTAATGGCAACGCTACATTTATACTCTCACAAGTTTTAAAAAGAGAAGTAGATTTTTTATTTTGCCTTATCTTTCCCTTCCTATTTGGAAAATTGACACATTCTGGTTAGTCTTTCTTAGCAGTTTTGTCCCTATTTATTCCTTCCTTTTTATGCCAGTTTTTACTGCCATAGTTTGACCCTTGTTAGCTTACATTTAGACTGTGATGCTGTTGGGGGATACTCACTGCTGCCATTAAGGCTGAGGCTGAGATATCACCTTGATTGCCTTGGATCTGTCTTCATGACTCAGCCACTGAAAGACGCACCTGGGCTTTCTGAGTATAAGAAATAAATCTCAGGAGCCTTTGAACTTGACACAATCCTATGCTTACTTTATCATAACACTCCAGAGGTCAGACTCAAAGGGAAAACAACAGAGAAGACTTCTTGGTATTGTTGGCATTTAGCAAGGCAGAAATTCTGCTGCCTTCTTATAACTTGGTCATATCAGAATAAATGCTTTTTAATGTAGAAGATGAGCTTCTAATGAACTAAGACTCCGGCTACTTGAGAGTCTTCAGAGGTGCTTCTTCAGCATCCTTTTAGACCAGAGCACTGTTTTTAGCTTTCCTGTTTACCTATGTTTCCTAATAACACTAATCAGAGAGCTTGATGGATAGTTAATGGTTGTTTATGAGATGAGCAGCCTGGAGTAAGGAAGCTCCTCTACTTCCTTCTATCTGTATACTTTGTACTCTCTGTATAGAGTAAGAAGAACTCATTCGATGGTATTTAACCTATGAAATAAAACAGGCACCAGCACATATTGTGGATAGAAAATTTGGAGTATATTCTAAGATTGTCACTGTGGAACATGCCTTTTGAAATCAAAGAGCCAAATAATGTCTGGTATTAACTTTGTTTACAGACTTAACCCTGTAGTTTTCTGTCTGATAAAACTGTTTCTGTGTATTCTGAATAATTTTGTGGTTTGTCTGGCAAAGGACGTTAATTTAAGCCTTAATTATTGAATTAGCTTATGCTTTTTTAAATTAGGAAAAAAGCACATTTACTAAAAACATGCTAATTATTTATGTATATTAGTATGTATGATGTAAAGAGAAACACCACTAATTCAGAAATTTTAGTATTTCTTTTTTGCAGTAGTAAAATTTCTTGTTTTAAAAAATTCTATATAAGACACAATCCCTTGTTCAGATGAATCTGCCTAATGATTTTAATATTCTTGAAAAGTATACTGATTAGCAATGTAAAACTTAGACTTAAAATCTTAATTAAAAGAATTGTATTTTAGGGGTTAGCATGTCTGCTTTACATACAGAAGGTCCTGGGTTCGCACCTCAGGTGGAGCCACAGACCAGGGCCCAGGTGTGCCAGGCCCTGGGTGCATGCCCAGAGCATGTGGGAGGGGACGCCCCACCTTCAGAGATCCAGTTCTTAAGGGGAGATGGCAACATCCGTAGGTCAGAGGTGGAAGTGGGGTGGGGGGAAGATTAAAAAGGGGAAAAAGTTGTATTTTAATTATAAAATACTTTTCATTGTATTTAATTGCTTCTAAAATCTAGATGTATCTTCTAATCAATGTCAAATGTAACTTTCCGGCTACCAGGGACAATGTAAGTTGATAAGCAGTTGTCAATGACCAGACACAGACAAATTTAACATGTGTAAAAGCTATTGATCGTTCAATTGTCATCTCAATGAAAAGGTTTGCATCTGTAACATCATGCTCTGATGAATTTTAAATTAAACTTAAATCTCTGTCACTAAAAATTTCTTTTTAAATTAATGTTATTAAGCTGTCTCGAAATAATTATTTTATACCCAGAGATTATCTGCTTTGCCCTACCTGATATATTGAAAGGCAGTAGAAATTGCCAAATTTGGGGGACTAGATAGAGAATTTTCTAAGATAGCAAAGACTGGTGTAGCCAACATAAACATCATGAAAGTCTAGCCCCACAGCATTAAACATTCATCTGTTGAAAGGTCTCTCTGGCTTATAAAACAAGTTATTTAACTCCCAGTGGTACCTCATTTAATTATCAGAAGCAAAAGTACAAATTTAGCTAAATAGAAAGTTTAGATGAATCTCTGGTCCTTTTTAGGATGTCTCAAGATTATAACCAAGGCTTTGAAAAGCAGTGTGTCATTGTCATGGTATATATGGCTATAGAAGGCCAGGAATGATTTAGAAAAATCTTCGTATTCTAAATGGGAAGGCTTGGACCAATCTTATTTAATGAGTGTTGGTGAACTACTTGCATTAGAATCACTGAGATGCTTGTCTAGAATTGATCGCGTCCCTGGGCTCTACTGCTTATTCTCAGTCATGATATGGAGGGTAGGGCCAGGAATAGGCATTTTAACAAGCTCTCATAATGATTTTGATGTACTTCAACATTTGAAGACTATGCTTAGACACAGTTTGAGTGTAATCCTGAGAAATAAAGTGGGATGGAACTATATGTACCATTTATACTTAATTAAGCTAAAATGAATACCGGTGAATGTTTAATATAATGTTTTTTAAGTAAAAAGAAAGCTGTTATGGTGAATCCTACAATCTAGAGGTCCCCAACTCCCAGGCCACGGACCAGTACTGGTCTGCGGCCCGTTAGGAACCAGGCCACACAGCAGGAGGTGAGCTACGGTTGAGCCAGCAAAGCTTCATCTGTATTTGCAGCCACTCCCCAGCGCTAGCATCACCTCCTCAGCTCCACCTCAGATCATCGTGCATTAGATTCTCATAGGAGCACCGATTCCAAAAATGCTGGGGACCACTGATGCAATCGATGGTATTTTACAATGAAAGAACTATGATATTATAACAATGAACCTACAAGTCATATATAAAAAGGATGCATATAAGTTGCTTTATGAATGCTCTTGAATAGAACTATACGGGCATGGTCCAGGTATGCACTCTAAGCTGTCAGTCTTGTCACAAGAGCACGAGGTCCAAGATGCAGACTATGGTGTACACTGGAAAGACAGTTCATTTGTTCAAGGTAGTGGTCAAAGTCATCTAAGCTGGGGCAAAACATTCAAATAGTGTTTAGGCAAAAAGCCTCATGGCGAAGACAGAGTAGCATAGATGTAAATCACCTGGTCAGGTGCCCAGCAGATGTTCTCAACCAGGATGATTTTACCCCCAGGAGACATTTTGGGTTGTCAAACTGGGGGGAGGGGAGGAGAGATACTGGCAGTCAGAAATGCTGCTAATCATCTTTTAGTGCACAAAGTGAGCCCCACAACAAGAAAGAACCCAGCCCACAATGTCAGCAGTGCTAAGAATGAAAATCTCTGTTCTAGAGAACAACACTTTGTAAACTCTAATTTTTTTTAGGCTGATCCTGGGCTTAAAAATAAAAAAGAAAAACGAGGCAAAAATAAAGGCATCAACAGTTACTTTGCTTATCCCACCAAAAACCCATGTTCTAAGGGCTCAAAATAGGAATAGGAATGAAAACAACATAAATAACAGCTATTGTCATATTCTATGTTTACTTGACAGTAGCGCTGTGAGATGGATACCCACGTGCCCATTTTTGAGATGAGAAAATGAAGGTGTAGGTATATGAGTTAGACCTGGCCAACTGGATTTCTTGGTTTCTGCCGAGGAATCTGAATCTAGAGGAAAGGATGCAAGAATGAAAGGATATTGAGAGATTTTCCTTGGAAGTGATGGTGGTGGAGTGGGTCAAGAATCTAGTGGTCTGGTGGCTAGCAGCAACTGATGGTAATGCCAGGAGTGTGGCTCAGGTAGTAGAGGCACCCAGCTCTGTGTCCTAAGCAGATGCTCCGGTCAGGGCCTTGGCTATGTTCTCTGCTCGCTAGGGCCCCTTGTTTCCTGTCAGGTTTTTAAGCTGATTCTCCAGTATTTTCATCAGTTAATAAAATCTTTATATTCTTCCAATAATCCATTTCTGTCTTACATTATCTAGGGTCAGTTTCAGTGGTTTGCAAGGAAGAAGTCTGACTGGTTCAAGGTTGAAAGGACAAAATAGGAAAACTCTTGAGTTATTTAAATAAGAAAATGGGGAATGGCATTTGAAATAAAAAATAAAAAACTCTATCTCATCTCCCCCATTTCAAGGACTTGCCTCCTCTTACCCCGAAGTGTTGTTTTTAAGCTAAACGAGCAGTGATTCTGTGGGGGGAGGGGAGAGATGGGGTGCAGGGATTTCTGCAGCAGCCTGGATGATACCTATCACTGGCATTCAATGGCTGTACATTTCCTTAAAGTTAAATATTTGAACTGTCTTTTAAAACTTTATGTTACTGGCCCCCTAAATTCTTCTTATACCTGCTTCATTCTTGTCATTTTT
>NW_011888790.1:9466312-9475055 GCF_000151845.1 Pteropus vampyrus | reverse complement strand
AGCAGGTATGAAAAGGAAACCCATGAAGAGGTCAGGCCAGAGCGACACACCCTGACCACATCACACAGGACCAAGATCAATCAGCAGGGTCTGGGCCACTGGTGTCAGCAGCAGCCTGTTTCCTGCAACTGAAATCCTCTCACTAACATTCTAACATTTGTGTGACTAAATCCTTTCCGCCAATGCATAGCTTAAACATCACCTCTTCCAGGAAGTTTTTCCTGATCTTCCACATGGAAGAACTTCTCTCTGCTTTGTCTATCACTTTATTTACAGGCTGTCCAAATGACCACGCAGGATGCGCACTGCACAATTTACCCAACCCTGCATGACAGCTCAACAAATCCATTCATATGTATGAATGCACCATATCTTTTCTACTTGTCTTTAAGCAACTAGAGGTCACAATTCTTATTGGTTTTATCTAATTGCCTCTATCAGTCTGGATTTGGAATGTCAATGATCTATTAGGTCAATGAGAAACATTAAGAAAATTTATATATATTTTTATAAAATTGGTGAGAACTTGTTAAAAGTGTGTTTTTAACAGTGTTCAGATATGATGTGAGTGAGGTATTGACCTGCCATATTTGGTGAAGCTGTTCATTCAGCTGTTTCTTTTTTTTTTTTTAATTTTAAAAATTCACTTTATGTTGTCTCATGACTATTTCACAACTTCAGAGGATTCACAAGAATCCAATCTGTTGATGTTACCATTGAGTTTATTATTTTTGGTAATTCCGCAAGTGTGTTGTGTCTTCCCATTAAGAACTTGTTCCAGTATTGCATATTTGAAACATTGAATTATCAGTACTATCTACTTTGAGAGATTCTGTATCATAGGAACTACCCCACTGTTATTTATTTTTTTTAGGTGAGGCAACCCTTGGTTGACCTCATAGATTGCAAGGATTTTGTCAGTTTATAATCCCTTGCTTTTTATTTTTTATGCCTACAGTACCTGGTCTTCCTAGGTGTTCTCTCATCCAAGTACTAACCAAGCCTGACCCTGCTTAGCTTCCGAGATCAGACAGGATCAGGCGTGTTCAGGGTGGCATGACCGTAGACCCGCTGTTATTTTTTTCTTTTCTTTTCTTTTCTCTTTTCTTCTCTTCTCTTTTCTTTCCTTTTCTCTCTCCTCTTCTCTCCACTTCTTTCTTTTTTAACAGTGTAACAGCTATTTGAACTATACAGTTGTTAAAAAGAAGTTAACTTCAACTCTTAACTGCTTTCCTGATGGTTATATTGAAAAACTTCTACACCTCACTGCCATCTGGCGTCGCTAACCTCTGAAATCATTTTTAGGCAATCTGTGCTAAAGTGTGTGTGTGTGTGTGTGTGTGTGTGTGTGTGTGTGTGTGTGTGTGTGTGTGTAAAGACATTTTTTAGGGAATTTTTTCTTGAAATTACTTTCAGTAACTCAAAAAAGTTTAAGTTGTATCTGCTGTCCTTATTCTACTAAATTCCACACACATATGGTTTGTGTTTTTGAAAAGCAAAACCTCTCCTAGCTCCATTTACTTATCTTGGTGAATCTGAGAGACTCCAGGAAGTAATTCCCAGAGTAATATCATTTTTGTGCTAGTAATTCCTTCTATTCATCTTTGAGGTTACGGCACTGAAGGCAACTGTTAAAACACAAGGTAATCTAGAAGTAGTATCACATTAAGCCCTGAGACCTTAAATTAGTTCATTAAGGGGGCACATGGCCAAGGAAATGGGAAGCAGCACAATTCAGCACTGATGGAAAAAAGGGCAAGAAAATGAGTATTGCCAGATGGTCTCAGTGAAAGCCCTGGGCATAATGTAAAAATGTGTAGAAAAACATATATACAGTATTGGAATCTTGACAATAATCTACACTGTATTAATAGTTTGCAATAGATTATATAACACTTATGAACTTAATATTTTTTTGCAAGTAGATAAGTTTTTAAAGATCACCAAATTTCCTTACTTACAGACTCAAAACTAAATCTATTGAATTCATAGAAAAATGAAATACTCAGGTTGTAATAAATCCTTTCCATTTCAGAAGTTGCCCCCAAATTGCAACAGAATATGTCATCAATTTTACCAAATTTGGAGAGACAATAGTTTTTCTGGGGGTGGGAATGAGGAAAACATCATGAATTATCAAGATGAGTTCCTACCTCAAAGGATATGCACATCATATCCGAGGAATCAAATATTTAACAAAGGACAAAATTACTCAGATTTAGATGTGGGTTCCTTGAGGGCTTTTTCATATAAGTATATAGAGACACTGCTTGACTAAATTTTAAGTGGTTAAGAAGAGTTGCTGTATTCTCTGTGTCTGGTCAAGAATAGTGATTTCTCCGAGTAAGCCCAAATAAGAACATTACAAGTGGATTTTTAGTAGGAAAGATCTCTGAATATTTGAAGGCATCTGTGGATACATGCGGCATTTCGGAGGTAAAGTTTTTTTAAATTCTTTCTAAGTAGTTCTTCCATAATGTAGAAATACTTTTTACAGTGACAACCTTACTATCATTCCTTTTCTCAAATTATGTTGAAAATAATTTATTCAACGAATATTTTTTTAAGTGTCTGTGATGTGCCAGACACTGTTCTAGGTGCTGGATATGAAGAAAACAACAACAACAACAAATACATACATACACATATTTATATACATGGAATGTAATATTTGAATCAAGGATGTTTTGAGGTATGATTGGCAATTTTTGAAAAGTCAATTCTATTTATATATCAGAAAGATAAGGCAAAGGAAAAACAAAGTTATTAAACTAAATGAAAATTTAAAAGTAAAAATTTTACAAAGATTTTTACACTTTTTTTTTTAATAAAGCTACTGAACTGCCTTATATTCTATGAAAATCAAGAAAAATAATAATATAACAGTGTCCTGAATTCTGGCTGGTGGAAAATACCAACTATGAAGCAGGAGCCATGTCTTCCCAGGCTGCTCTGCAAGAGACACCTGTCTTGAGGTGTCAATAAGATTAACATCCAAATAGCAAATTGGCCCAGAAACATGAGGTGTTGGCCCAGGAAGTAAGTGCAAAAGCCTTCTCCAGGGAAAATGTCTGTCTCCAAAGCATGCCAGGTCATGATAATAATACACTTTGCTTAATTGGGAAGTTAATTTTTTATTAAAATTTTTTTTTTTATATCATGGGCTGAAACCTCTTATATTAACTATTCAGATCATTCTGAGGCACTTGGCCAACTTAAGTGAAATGTAGATAAAATTATGTACCAACCCACCTGGTTATCTGCAGAGTCCCTCCAAAAATGGTGAAATGGAGGGAAAGAAGAAATTTAAGCAGAGGGATGAAAGAAGCAAAGACAAATGTGGCTTAATTTACACGTTTAACTGGGGCTAGCTCATAGAGGACCTTCTAGGTCATGGTTAGGAGTTTGTGTATTTCCCTAAATGCAATGAAAGGTAATGGAATATTTTAAATGGGGATATTTTGAGGTATGATTGACAGTTTTTGAAAAGTCAATTCAATTGGTCTTTTATGTGAAAAATGGATTAGAGATGGGTAAGGCTAGAAACAGAGAGAAAATTTTCAGTAATTAACAAGGCGGCTATATGAATATTTGAGTAAGGAGTGCTGGTTCCTTGGACTTGGGAGGTAAGAGAAGAAGTAACGTGAAGTATCCAGATTTGGGGTATATTTTGAAAGCAGATCTGATATGACTTAATCATGAAGAATACGAGAAAAAGAGAGGAATCAAGAATGATTCCTGTGTTTTGATTTATGGAATGGGGTAGAGATGGAAAAGACTGGATGAGCAGATTAGAAGGGGAGTCCAGAGTTCTTTAAGTGTTTGGGGAGCCATTGAAGTTTTATTTGGTTTTTGAGCATGATAAGTTATACTTCAGGAAGACAGTAGGTATCTGTGAACTTGTAAGTGTAAGAATTAGAAATGTGGGTTCTTAGTTATAACATTAGTCAGCCATAAGACAGCAAAAGTTACTTAATCTCTCTTTGAATTACTAACATTCACGATCATTATTAAAGCTTCTTAAGTAACTAAGATAAACTAAAGTAGGAGCTGTGAGTACCAATCTGAATGAGACATATTCCTTAAGAGAGGAGCTTGCACTGTATCTGGAATCATAGCAAGAGCACATGTAACTATAACAGTGAGTTTTAATATTCACAGTTGTGTTTCTGGTGCAAGACCAAAGTGCTATGGGAGTTCCCAAACTGAGAAGATCTTATCTGTCTGGAGTGGTTATGGTGGACTGGAGGAAGGTATTTGATGAAGTTCTTAGGCTTTAAAGGATTGGTAAGAGAAGAGGAACTTGGTCATTATTGAAAAGTCGCCCCAAAGTCCCTCTGCATGCTAATTAGATATGGTCTTTATGATCATCACCGTTTCTGCATATATTTTAATTTTCCCATCTTCTTTCCACAGACTGACAACTTTGTTTTTCATTTTTTTTAAGGTCTTTAGTTACCATTAGGGGGAGATATTATTAAGCAAATTATTAACAGATGACACACTCTCATGCAATCGGATGTTGAGCCACTTTGTGGGTAGAGGAAATACTCTGAATAAGGCCACAGAGCATGAAGAGAAATTGAGAGCATCAGATGTGGAAACTGCTTAAGGTAAAGCAAACTTCTCTTCCTCAGTGACTCAACGGTTTGCATTTTAAGAGGCTTGAAGCTTTGCCTTCAAAGATACTAAATTATTCCTCGCTAGTCCAGGGTCTAGCACAGTAAAGAAGAGGTAGTCAAGAAGGATCACTGTTTCTTTGGGTTGGCAAATCCTGTATTCGCCGCTGTTGTTTTTGTTTAATCATGCCACTGAAGCTGAGACAACTTGATGGAAGCAAAAACCAGAGATGGAGTGGAGTAAAAGCAGTCAATCTTTGGCTTTTCTTGTATTGAAAACAGGTGTTGAGGAGTTTTCTTCATTTTTCGACCCTTCAAATTGTTAACCCTTTTGATGGCAACAGATTCCTCAGGGCATAGTCAAAAGCTAGCAGATGTCAACTTCTCTTTTGACCTATAAGAAGAAGCAAGAATGAAAAATGCAGAGGGCACATTCTAGGCAGAGGAGCTACTATCAACAAGGCAAAGAGGTGCCTATGAGCCATGTGCCATGTCGCCCAGTGGAAGATGGTGTTTTTAATAGAACTATTCCTACCTACTCTAGACAGAAGGCTGCATATTGTTGTTTATTATCCAACTCCATTTTCCATTTATCATATCCACTTCTTTTTCCCCAGAAAGCCTTTATTTTCTGCTTAAATAGGAATCATAGATGAATGGGCTGAAAATGGAAGTGCTCACCTGCAGAAAAACATATAAGAAATACATACTGTATCTTCATGTTATGTTGCTTGGTCATAATGTCTCTGCTTTTGTAAGTGATCCTGTGCTCTTTTTCCTTTTTCTTTCTATTCCTCAGGTTAGCACAGTAAAATAAGCATAATTCATTTTTCCTTTATTATCAGAGAAGTACATCTTTAAAATTCTTAAAATATTTATAAGCGTGAAGATTCCTTGTTCAATAGGGGAAAATTAGAAATACAGAACACCATATATCACGAACTCACAGACCAGTGTGTCTGTGTGTGACATGCAATGATAACTGTATAATATTGGATAGGAATTATGTTTTCCTCATGTGCTGCAATAAACATACAGTGTAACAAAACTATATTACAGATTCATTACAATTACACAATGGTTTTTCACTTAGCACAATAAAATAAAAATAGGACAATGCTTTTTTAAAAAACAAAAGAAATACAGATAGAGAAAGATAGAATCACTTATAATCTCACTTCTCAAAATAACTACTCTAAATATATTGTAAATAAATTTCCTGTTCTTTCCAACATGTGCATACACATAGAAGCCGTAAATTACACATGTTCATCTATAAACTGCTTTTCTCTCTTAACAATCTATCAGTTAATGTTTTCTAAGTGTGATTGTATAATTTCAAAACAAAGTTATGTAAATTTTGAGCTTTTCTCAAAAAGTTCCCAAATATTTCTGAGAGTTTCCTGGGTGGTGGGGGTGGGGGTCTTATATGAACTCTAAAAATAATCTTCTTGGCTATTTTTCTCTCTCCAAAGCATGAAGCTCTTTTCTCCTTGATTACTTTCTCTTTTGCAATTAAGAGCAAAGGTGTGGCTATGTTCTCCTACTCTCCCCCTTCCCAGTGACAGCATCTTTGCTGCTGCTGGTGGCAACTAATGTCTGAGAGAAAGTTCTTAATGCTTGAGGCCCGAGATACAGATATCTGCACCAAGTGTGCCCTGTCCTACTCTTATGAATGTGATTAAAACTAACAGAGATGTTGAATTTTGTTCTCAATGTAGCTGATATTTTGTTCTTTATTCTATCTTTTAATTAAAGCCCCCCTTCCCCGTAGAACGCATGCATTCACCTGCTCATTCATTCAATAAGCACATGGGCTGGGAAATCAAAATAGATATGATCCCTGAGTTCAGTCAGCCGTAAGACAGCAAAAGTTACTTAATCTCTCTTTGAATTACTAACATTCACGATCATTATTAAAGCTTCTTAAGTAACTAAGAAACTAAAGTAGGAGCTGTGAGTACCAATCTGAATGAGACATATTCCTTAAGAGAGGAGCTTGCACTGTATCTGGAATCATAGCAAGAGCACATGTAACTATAACAGTGAGTTTTAATATTCACAGTTGTGTTTCTGGTGCAAGACCAAAGTGCTATGGGAGTTCCCAAACTGAGAAGATCTTATCTGTCTGGAGTGGTTATGGTGGACTGGAGGAAGGTATTTGATGAAGTTCTTAGGCTTTAAAAGATTGGTAAGAGAAGAGGAACTTGGTCATTATTGAAAAGTCGCCCCAAAGTCCCTCTGCATGCTAATTAGATATGGTCTTTATGATCATCACCGTTTCTGCATATATTTTAATTTTCCCATCTTCTTTCCACAGACTGACAACTTTGTTTTTCATTTTTTTTAAGGTCTTTAGTTACCATTAGGGGGAGATATTATTAAGCAAATTATTAACAGATGACACACTCTCATGCAATCGGATGTTGAGCCACTTTGTGGGTAGAGGAAATACTCTGAATAAGGCCACAGAGCATGAAGAGAAATTGAGAGCATCAGATGTGGAAACTGCTTAAGGTAAAGCAAACTTCTCTTCCTCAGTGACTCAACGGTTTGCATTTTAAGAGGCTTGAAGCTTTGCCTTCAAAGATACTAAATTATTCCTCGCTAGTCCAGGGTCTAGCACAGTAAAGAAGAGGTACTCAAGAAGGATCACTGTTTCTTTGGGTTGGCAAATCCTGTATTCGCCGCTGTTGTTTTTGTTTAATCATGCCACTGAAGCTGAGACAACTTGATGGAAGCAAAAACCAGAGATGGAGTGGAGTAAAAGCAGTCAATCTTTGGCTTTTCTTGTATTGAAAACAGCTGTTGAGGAGTTTTCTTCATTTTTCGACCCTTCAAATTGTTAACCCTTTTGATGGCAACAGATTCCTCAGGGCATAGTCAAAAGCTAGCAGATGTCAACTTCTCTTTTGACCTATAAGAAGAAGCAAGAATGAAAAATGCAGAGGGCACATTCTAGGCAGAGGAGCTACTATCAACAAGGCAAAGAGGTGCCTATGAGCCATGTGCCATGTCGCCCAGTGGAAGATGGTGTTTTTAATAGAACTATTCCTACCTACTCTAGACAGAAGGCTGCATATTGTTGTTTATTATCCAACTCCATTTTCCATTTATCATATCCACCTCTTTTTCCCCAGAAAGCCTTTATTTTCTGCTTAAATAGGAATCATAGATGAATGGGCTGAAAATGGAAGTGCTCACCTGCAGAAAAACATATAAGAAATACATACTGTATCTTCATGTTATGTTGCTTGGTCATAATGTCTCTGCTTTTGTAAGTGATCCTGTCCTCTTTTTCCTTTTTCTTTCTATTCCTCAGGTTAGCACAGTAAAATAAGCATAATTCATTTTTCCTTTATTATCAGAGAAGTACATCTTTAAAATTCTTAAAATATTTATAAGCGTAAAGATTCCTTGTTCAATAGGGGAAAATTAGAAATACAGAACACCATATATCACGAACTCACAGACCAGTGTGTCTGTGTGTGACATGCAATGATAACTGTATAATATTGGATAGGAATTATGTTTTCCTCATGTGCTGCAATAAACATACAGTGTAACAAAACTATATTACAGATTCATTACAATTACACAATGGTTTTTCACTTAGCACAATAAAATAAAAATAGGACAATGCTTTTTTAAAAAAAACAAAAGAAATACAGATAGAGAAAGATAGAATCACTTATAATCTCACTTCTCAAAATAACTACTCTAAATATATTGTAAATAAATTTCCTGTCCTTTCCAACATGTGCATACACATAGAAGCCGTAAATTACACATGTTCATCTATAAACTGCTTTTCTGTCTTAACAATCTATCAGTTAATGTTTTCTAAGTGTGATTGTATAATTTCAAAACAAAGTTATGTAAATTTTGAGCTTTTCTCAAAAAGTTCCCAAATATTTCTGAGAGTTTCCTGGGTGGTGGAGGTGGGGGTCTTATATGAACTCTAAAAATAATCTTCTTGGCTATTTTTCTCTCTCCAAAGCATGAAGCTCTTTTCTCCTTGATTACTTTCTCTTTTGCAATTAAGAGCAAAGGTGTGGCTATGTTCTCCTACTCTCCCCCTTCCCAGTGACAGCATCTTTGCTGCTGCTGGTGGCAACTAATGT
>NW_011888790.1:9462206-9466262 GCF_000151845.1 Pteropus vampyrus | reverse complement strand
TCTTAACAATCTATCAGTTAATGTTTTCTAAGTGTGATTGTATAATTTCAAAACAAAGTTATGTAAATTTTGAGCTTTTCTCAAAAAGTTCCCAAATATTTCTGAGAGTTTCCTGGGTGGTGGAGGTGGGGGTCTTATATGAACTCTAAAAATAATCTTCTTGGCTATTTTTCTCTCTCCAAAGCATGAAGCTCTTTTCTCCTTGATTACTTTCTCTTTTGCAATTAAGAGCAAAGGTGTGGCTATGTTCTCCTACTCTCCCCCTTCCCAGTGACAGCATCTTTGCTGCTGCTGGTGGCAACTAATGTCTGAGAGAAAGTTCTTAATGCTTGAGGCCCGAGATACAGATATCTGCACCAAGTGTGCCCTGTCCTACTCTTATGAATGTGATTAAAACTAACAGAGATGTTGAATTTTGTTCTCAATGTAGCTGATATTTTGTTCTTTATTCTATCTTTTAATTAAAGCCCCCCTTCCCCGTAGAACTCATGCATTCACCTGCTCATTCATTCAATAAGCACATGGGCTGGGAAATCAAAATAGATATGATCCCTGAGTTCTTGAGCCTCTGGTCAAATAGAAAATCAGGCATTAAGCAAGTAAACACACCAAGAAATACTAAAATTTTACTAGTAAGGGGACTATGGATGCTCTGCAGGAAAATATTAGAGGGAGCACAGTTCATCTTGCAGACTTTGGAGGCTGCTCTCAGGAAATGAGTCAGTGGAGGCTGAGAAACTGATAATTTGCATTTCCAATACCATCTTGACCCAGAATCATTTTCACCCTGATGCTCCAGCCCATCTTCCTAGATGTCACCCACCTTCTAGACCCATCTCTCTTCTTAGAATGAGCTCAACCTCCAAGACCTCTCCATCCTTTGATAAAAGGATTCTGCTGGGCTACTCTCCACATCTCTAACTTTCTAGAATCCTGGAATGAACTCAGCTTATAAAAAGTTTCAAATCTAACCATTTTTATACCTTCCCATACAAAGATGGTTTGAAATAGCTTCTCAATAGATGATTTTTATAATCGAAGCAAATATCTATATCTATATCATCTTATAATTGAGGAAATATCTATTAGAATGCTAATACTACTCAGTGCTATTCTGTGGTACCAGGATCATACAGCAGCTTTCACAACTGTAAAAGAATAATGAATTAGAAGAAAAGAGACGTTTTATTTTTTCTCAAAGAGGTTTGCTTTTGTCCTTTGAATAATAAAGAGTTTTCACATGAGAAATAGAAGAAGACAGTGAGATAGAGGGAGAAAAGGAGGGGGAGAAGAATTGAGAGAGTGAGAAAAATAAACGGTTATAGTATTTTAAATGCCAAGGTTCTTACTGCTCCTCAACCTTCCTTGGCTTAATGACCTAATATAAATGAGATATGGTTATACTCCAGTACCTTTAAGTTATAGAGCTAGGCAAATGTCTCTCACTCCATCTTTTTGATCTATTTCATTTTTCTTTAATGACAATTCTCTGTGCTCTTCTTCTCTATGCACAGACCAGGTGACCGGGGCTTCTAATAGGTAATGGGTTGTTTCATAATAGAAGTTTACTCATAAAGTCTTCTCTATGCATAGGAGCCATTTATGAAAATATATGAAGATATTGTAGATCCGTTATATCTTAGGAAAATGGCATCTGACAGCATGACATTTTAAAACAGTGTGCGAGCTTCTGAGCATGACTTTTGTGTGGAAATAAAAAGATATACAGAAACACAGCTCAGTGAGCTGCAAACGAGAACGTTGTAAATTAGAGCAGAGCTCAAGAGGGTCACAAAAATTAGAGGTCATTTCTCTGCTCATTGCTAAATCTGGGATAGCTTTTTTTTTTTTAACTTTGGCACTTTACAATCTTAAATCACTACCTTATCTACATAAAAAATCTTATAAAAATATTTTGTCTCAAACTGCTTAGGTTATAATTCTGTTTTACAAGAGACATTTCTTATCATTTCAGTTGCCTGAAAAGTCACCTTGTTATATCACTGAATTCTGCTGTGTTGTTGAATTTTTAATAGGCTTTCCTAGACTTGATCCTGCAGTGGTCAATGAAGTGAGAAGTCAGAAAAGTGAAGCCAGAAAGGCAGATGTAAATGTATATGCTGACCTTGAAGCAGCCCCTCAGCTCTAGATGCTGTCAGGTGGAGATGCTGTCAGAGCTGATATGTCTTCCACTGGGCAAGATGGTGGAGATCCTACCTCTTCAACGACACTCCTATTTCCCTCCCATAACATCTCACTCTTTTCTCTATAATTCAGAAAATATAACTGCCTATATTTAGGGCAGTAATTCTGTGGACCATCAGTCTTTCAGCAACAAGAGAGGTGATATAGTGAGACTCGTTGTGGTGATATTATTAGCACAGGATATGTAAAGCCTGATTAAAGAGACTAAACCCCTATGTAAAATTTTGCCTTTCGTAAAAAAAAAAAAAAAAGAAAAGAAAAGAAAAAAAATCGGTCAGTCAGTTGGTATTGCAGAAACCTGGAATCTCTTTGTGAAATGCAGTATGCCTAAACAGATTTAAAATTTACCATTTTGCTAATATAATGGCAAGTGTATTTCATCAGAAGTAATAATAGCTATACCATGTATTGATCATTTATTCTCTGTCACACACTATGTTCGGTGCCTTCTATGTGACCTTATTTAATCCTTACCACAACTTTTTGAGTAAGGAAGTTATTATCCTCATAGCACAGATGGAGAAGCTGAGATTTAGAAAGAAGAAATCAAACATTCAGTCTCATATCACTAGAAAGTGGTAAAGCCAGAATGCAAACCCTGGTCTGTGCCCTAATCACTAACTTCAGTCTCACAGAATTAATATTAAATGACAGATTCGGTAAAATCATTTGATTATCTCTGAAAAGAATATGTTTCTGAAGAATACCATAGATTTTTTTTCCTGAAGCATTAAAAGAAAGTATTCATGCTCGTTAATTTTATGGATGATATGCATTCATTAAGATAAGTACAATGTGCAGCTCAGATTATGCCAGTTTTTAACAAGCAAATATTGCAGGATTCCCAAACTGGAAAAATAAACTGGCTTGGGATGGGTAAGAATCCAGGTCACCTAAAAATACCTCAGTGCTTTTCAGCTATTTTTAAGTTAAGATATTTTTGTTCTGTGTAATAGTGTAGATAGAACATATTTGATGCTCACAAGAGCTAAAATAGAATCTCACAGTGCTTTCAGGAGAAAGCTTTCATTATTCTATTTTGTGTATTGAAGGACAGACATATTGAAATATGTCATTTTACTGATTGTAAAATGACAGCAAACATTTACTGAGCATGTAATATATCCCAGGCACTCATTTAATTCTCACAATCGCTCTATGAAGTAGATATCCCCATGTTACAGATGATAAAGCTGAGACGGAGTTACATAACTTTCCCAAGGTCATACAAACTAACAGAGCCAGGATGGAAGTTGGGCATCCATCTCTGGAATCTGTGCTCCAGGTCACTCTGTGGCATCACCTCTTCTTCTATACCGGCTACTATATTTACATATTAAGCATACCATATGTTGCTATTTATGTTTAAACATTTATTTTCTAATGTTGCTCTCCATAATGACTGCAATTCATAACCCTGGCTTAAATTTCTTTAATTATCTAATCAGTTCAGTTGCATTTTTGGCTTTTATTTCTTTCTGCACAGAATAATCGTGATGTTAGACTTTTTTCAGTTTCTTCATTAAATTACTCAGACAATAAACATTCATTCAGCACATAACGCAAATATTATCTATAACCCACTTTGCTAAGCATTGGGGGAGTTACAAAGACTCTACTAAAGCTGACGAATAAAGGAGGGTTGGTGTAATGGATTAAGGCTGACTCAAGTAACACAGCTAACTTGACTACAGTTCAGGATAAGGTATTACCATAAAATAGGTGAGAAGCACTGTAGGAGTTGAAAGAAGAAATTCATTTTATCGGGACAGAGATCAAGAAAGATTTATGAAGGAAATGGAATTGAGATGAAATTAAGGTTGTCTCGAAGAATGAATATTTGCTATCAGA
>NW_011888790.1:9454091-9462156 GCF_000151845.1 Pteropus vampyrus | reverse complement strand
ATATATCCCAGGCACTCATTTAATTCTCACAATCGCTCTATGAAGTAGATATCCCCATGTTACAGATGATAAAGCTGAGACGGAGTTACATAACTTTCCCAAGGTCATACAAACTAACAGAGCCAGGATGGAAGTTGGGCATCCATCTCTGGAATCTGTGCTCCAGGTCACTCTGTGGCATCACCTCTTCTTCTATACAGGCTACTATATTTACATATTAAGCATACCATATGTTGCTATTTATGTTTAAACATTTATTTTCTAATGTTGCTCTCCATAATGACTGCAATTCATAACCCTGGCTTAAATTTCTTTAATTATCTAATCAGTTCAGTTGCATTTTTGGCTTTTATTTCTTTCTGCACAGAATAATCGTGATGTTAGACTTTTTTCAGTTTCTTCATTAAATTACTCAGACAATAAACATTCATTCAGCACATAACGCAAATATTATCTATAACCCACTTTGCTAAGCATTGGGGGAGTTACAAAGACTCTACTAAAGCTGACGAATAAAGGAGGGTTGGTGTAATGGATTAAGGCTGACTCAAGTAACACAGCTAACTTGACTACAGTTCAGGATAAGGTATTACCATAAAATAGGTGAGAAGCACTGTAGGAGTTGAAAGAAGAAATTCATTTTATCGGGACAGAGATCAAGAAAGATTTATGAAGGAAATGGAATTGAGATGAAATTAAGGTTGTCTCGAAGAATGAATATTTGCTATCAGAAATGTGACATTCAGAAAGGACCTTAGAGATATTGTACCTAATTCTCTCATCTTGAGATAATAACAAGAACCAGAAATGTTAACTGATTTCCCAAGGTCATCTGTAACTCCTGCTTCAATTCCAAACCAAAATGCTTGCTTAGTACTTTTTTCAAATAGTTTTGACAGATTGTCCTGAATTCAGTATTTGTTACCTTGCTTAAATCTTAGATACTCCTAAGAGGCAAATAAAATAAAACAGCTCTTTAGTAATTAGTAAAAATAATTAAGGAAAAGTAATGCTGATTAGGCAAATCTGAGGTAGAGCCTGACAGATTTAGTGCCAAATCAGGCTTGGAAGAGAAGAAGAAGTAGCAGATGGAGTTTTGTGGTAGTGATGACAGCAGGTGGGAAACAGGTAATAGCAAACAGATGGGCCTCATAATATAGAAAGACCACCAGCATCACATTTTCCACTGCTTTGTTCCGACATGGTTATAAGATTCAATATAGTTCACTGAAAAAGTCTTACTAAGCACAAATTCTTACAAAGGTATAATGTGAGGTGTTATCAAAGGAAAGTATTAAAATAAAGATGTTTCTGTACACTGAAGCTCAGAAAAGTAGGAAATATAAAACAAGTACAAAAAGATGGCAATATCAGGCAAAAGAAGACAAATAAATGCTATAAGAGAAATATATAAAGCATTCATGGAGAAGATAACACTCAGGATCAGTGTTGTCTGTAAGGGTGAAAAGGTCAGAAAAGCAAAGGAAATTCTCAAGATAAACCGAAGATCAGAGGCAGGTAAATGCTGGAGAGGATTTGCTTAACTGCCAATGGCAAACAATGTAGTTATAGACAGACAAACACATGTCATGGGAACCGATATAATAAGGTGGTCCCATAATTATCAGTATGGGATTGGGAACAGATCACTTAAACCTTTCTCAACTTTTATTTCTGCTTTTCTAAAGTGAGATAGTTCCTACATTCTTTTCCAGGTTTAGGAGTTAGTAATCTCCTAACTAGAGACTTGTTAATTGCTTAGATGAATATTTCCCAAAATATGGGACAGTATATGCTACAAGTGGAATGCAGATTTTAAGTGGTATATATGTAATATTTATGTTAATAATTACATAAGTTTTGTAGAGCTTCTTTCTGTTTAAAGTGTACGATACTGATTTCCATTTTTTTGTAGTGTTAGAAGTTTTTCTTTAAAACTTACACAAATTTGGTGTAAGGGAAAAATGTAATACCGAGTTGTAGAAAAACCTTAGGTATTTTTATTGATGTGTTGCAGTTCGATTCATACAAGGTTTGCAGTTCACACCATAATATAACTATGCTAAAAAATTTATTCATGGACTCATTCATTTATTATACAAGTATTTATAGAGTGACAACTGTGTAACCTCCTCTAGATTCAGTGGTGATAATTTGGTGAACAAAAACAAACAAAATCTTTACCTTCATGGAGCTGACATTCTGAGGTGAGAATGACTACAATAACAAACATGATAAATAATATAGGGTGTCAGCAGATGTTAAGTGCTAGAGGGAAAGAGTAGAGCAGGATAAGGGAGACAGGGTAAGCAAAAGGTATGTGTTAGATGAGGTGGTCAGGTAGGCCCATTGGAAAGGTGACATTTTATCAAGAATTTCAGAGAGGTGGGGGATCGAGCCCTGCGAATATCTAGGAAGAAGAATAATGTTGTGGTTTACTTACCACCAAATAAAATTGATGTTCCAAGAAAGTGTGTCTTAATGCTCCTCTAGAATCCTGCATCCTGAATTAATGCACATCATAGTCATGTCACCAACACCAGGGAACCCAGAAACTAGAGTATTTGGGAGGGGGAGGAGAGGAGAGGACAGAGGAGGTGTATTTCATGTGGAACGCGGTTAGAAATACTAGAGAGACATCCCATGGAGAAATCCAACAAGTTGTTGGAGATGTGGGTGTAAAATTTAGAGGTGAATTTGGATTTGAGGAAGTAAATTTTGGAGTCATTTCTATAACATTTAAAACTGTGGCATTACATAGAGAAAAGAGGTAAACAGAACCCTAGAAACCCCATTTCTGTAAGGGATCGGTGGTGGGGAGGAGGAGACTGAGAGAACATGTACTCATTGCTTTTAAGAGTCAAGCCTTTGACTGAGAGCAAAGCAGTTTGTGTGTGTTATATACTGATTGCAAAGGAAGTAAGCAGTGAATATGCAGTGAACTTATCTTTCAAGTTTTGTAGAAGAAGCTCTAAAGCATAGTGGTGGTGAAATGTGTGGTCTCTAAAGTTAAGAGAGACCTGAGTTCAAATATCCACAGTTTGGGTGTAGGTAACTTACGTCACGCTCTTCCTTGAGCAGGCCAGTGACACCTACATCACGAGGTTATGAGGCTTCAACAAGACCATGTATGTAAAGGTGCCTGCTGCAACACTTGGTAAGTGTTAGCAATTGTTTAAGTAAATAGATAACACTGTAGCTTAAAATAATAACAAAAGAACAGATTTTATAGCTGTATTTTAACTTATGGGAAATTTGAGGGGTTTTTTTTTTTTTGGTAGGGGGTATTATTAGTAGGAGGAGGAGAAAATTCAAGTATAAAAGAGCTTCCAGGATAAAATTTATTCTTACTTTTGCAACTATTACACAATTCTAATAAGATCAGTTACATTTTGCTCTTTAGTTACATATTTCTTACTCTTAAAAAAATAATAAAGGCTTTAATATGGACAATAGCTGTTCTCTGCAGAAAAATGCATACAAATGTACTAATAAATGGATCCAAAATTTGGAAATAAAGCAAAAGAATAACTGTCATTTCAAAGTTTGCTAGAGTAGTGTCTAACAAGCCTGAATTTAAGGGACGTAGCTTTGTATGATTTACTATTTATTATTAATCAGGTCCCATTGCTCTAAAATACATCTTAACTTGTAGAAATTTGAAGAGATGCAAATGATTTCTGTCCAGTTGAGGTGCAAATTATTTCTCTCCAAAAGAGAAGATAATCCCAAAGGCCATGCTTTGATTATCATGTGGTACATTAACCAGTTTTGAATCTAATTTAGCCAAACATTCCAGCTTTCTTTCTTTTACTGACCTCTTTTATTGATCTCTTGTATCTTTCTTTGAATTAACTTTGCCACCTTGCTGGTTCCCTCATTTATAAGGTAAGTAAATCTTTCTCATGCTTGGAGTTACATTTGTAGCTTTTAAAAAATTATGCCTTGGCAAACAATGTATCGGTTAGGGTTTAAGCAAAACCATATTTATATTTTATATATATATATATATATGTTTATGAAAAAAATATATAGTTAATTATAAGGATCTGACCTTATTGGACTGTGGGAGCTGGTTAAGAGGTCTAAGGAAGGATGTAAAGTTGTTTTTGTGTCTGGTGGTGGCACCTGAAGTCCACATAGAGGCGGCTGGGAAGAGAAGATGAATGTGAAGCACAGCAAGCGAAGACAAACAGAATGAAAAATAAGCCGGTGTCTTCAATCATGGAGCTAAATATGCATCTGGTCCAGGAGTCGGGGATGCCGATTTGGCAGGAGGACCTGGCAAGGGCGCAGCTGCTGCCCCAGACCAACAAGGCGGGCCTGCAGATAAGTAACACTATGCCTGAGTTCCAATAGTGCTTGGTACTCTGCACTCGCCTTTCAAGCCTAAAAAAATAAAAACGAAAACAAAAATAAGACAGTCGCTGTTCCACTTACACTTTCTCAATCTTGTATAAAATGCCTTTTGAGGTCCACACTAACCTGGAAATCAGCAGAGAAGGAATTCTGGAAAACACAGTTCCAACTTAGCCAAGTTGATACTCTCTAGAATCCATCAGATTTCTCCTAAGGTTTTGTGGGGTGGGGGTTCACAGACCCCTGAAAGCTCATTGATGGATAGCCTAGGGGTTGTGAACCCTGGGTTATTACAAATTTTTTCCTAGTTGCACATGATAATAGGAATTGTATCAATGACTCAGTGAAGAAAATGCTGCCTTCCAAATTTAGGCTTATCAGCATCAATGAGTTTTAACAGCTGGAAGAATCTATATATTTGACTTTCTAATGTACTCTCTACCCTGGAACAAAAATTTTGAGAAGGTCATCAGTCTTCTCTAGGTCTAAGGAGTCACATTCTTGATAATGTTCTTTTTTTAGTTTGTTTTGTTTTCCAAATTTTCAAGTAAATGCACATAGTTTTTTTAAATACACATATTCTTAGAGATTTATTTCATATGCCACTGACTTCAGTCACAATTAATTATATAAAAGAAATGAATATTTTTCCTTTGACATCTCATGTTTCAAGTATTTTTAAGCTATAGAATTGTATTGACGATATTGCTATTTACTTTGAATTTTTAAATTTCTTAAACACTGGGTACCTTTTCATTCTTACTCTAGTTTCTTGGTTTTGAGTCAATAGGAAGCATTTTAATTAGATTACCTCTTGAACTTTTAGCCAATCTTCAACTCCATAGAAAGGAGGCAGACCCTGGCCATCTGCTCAATGACAGTGGAAAGGCTCTCTATCACAGAGCTAGATAATAACAGCCAAGATATTGGGGATTTTTATGTCATGCTGCTTTATTGCTATGGGAATTTGGCTACTTTCCTTTCTGAGAACTGTTTTCACAGAGAAATTGCTTTGTGAGATTTTACTGAACATTTACTTTTCCATCGTCATTGGTTCTGAAAGCCTTACATCTTACAGTGGATATAATGACAAAAGTATACATGTGTATAAGTAAAAACAGAAATCTTTATCTTTTGACCTATTTTCAAATTTTTACCTGAGATATCATATTTTCTGGTGTTATAAAAATCATTATCATGAGGGTGAAAAATAGCAGTTGATGGAACTCTAATACCAGGGCAAAACATTATTTTAGTTTTTTAAAATTTATTTATTCAAAAACTATGTCCACTGAGAAAATAATTCTTATTACATACTTGGTTACAAAGCAAAAAAGAATGCTTAGGTTCTAGCCTTATGATCTATACAGAAAGTTTATTTTATGTGTGTTATTTGTAAAATTATATTTTTAATTTCTTAGTTTTTATATAGGATGACCTAATTTTAGTTGTGAGTCATAAATTTATACATAGCACAGCACCCAACAATAGGCAATAATAAATACTTGCTGAATGGAAAAGAAAGGAACAAATGAATGAATACATACATTTATAATGCTGTATTTGTCTGTTTAGAAACCTAGTTTCTAACATCGGTTAACATATTTACTACTAAAGCACCTTCTCAAACCGAGACATAGCCTCTATTGTACCCTGATGCAGCACACGCTGCTGGTGTTCAGAGGTGCAATGCAAACAGTTCTTGTGGCCAGTCTATACCATTCTGCAAATAATCTGGGGTCCAGAAGTCCTGGCCCATCTTCAAGAGATCTCGCTAATTGTAGGAAACAAATAATATTATTACCATCACTGATGAGGACAAACTCACCTGAGGCCTGCTCATCATTGCCGCACCATAAAACTCTATAATGACTAACAAGACTTCTCATTTAAAAACTCATGAAATGTCTGCTAATCTTCTCTTCTGCTTTCCCATATTAAGACAGTTTACCATAATACACCCAAGTCTCCATAATTACTCTCAGTATCAGCTTCTGCTTTACCTCACTCTGCAATATCTTCATGTGTTATGATAATCTGAGCCTTCTTATACATTTCTATCCAGAAAATAACAGACAGAATTAGCTCTACAGAAATTGAGAAGGAATCACCGTTTGCCTTGTGTCGCTTACCCTTCCTCTATCCCATTTTCTACCATGTCTTGCTTTCAAGCTACAAAAATTCACCCTTAATTGGATATACGATTATCTTTTAAAATGTACATCTGGTAATCCCCCGCTTCCCAACTTTAAGTGGCTTGTCATTTCTCTTAAGGGAAAGGCCAGACTCTAACATGGTCCCCAAGCCTTGCATGCTCTTGTCACAGCCTAGCTCTCTGGCCCCATGTCTCTCGTCTTCCCATCGCCTCTGCCATCCGGCCACACTGGCCAGCTTTTAGTTCCTGGAAGGCATCCTGCTCACTCATGCCAGGAGGAAAGCCTTTGAACATATTGCTTTTTTTCCCCCCCTAATTGTGATAAGATACACATAACCTACAATTTACCATTTCAATCATTTTGAATAGACAGTTCAGTGATATTTTAGCAAATACACAATGTTGTATAACCATCGCCACTATCAAGTTCCAGACATTTTCTTCGACTCATACTTATTAGAGTTATTGCTCATTTTTCCCTACTCCCAGACCTTGCAACCACTAACCTAATTTCAGTCTCTATGGATTTGCCCGTTGGGGATATTTCATATAAATGGAATCATAGAATATGTGGCCTTTTGTGTCTGATTATTTCACTCGGTGTGTTGTTTTCAAAGTTAATTCATGTTGTAGCAAATATTAGTACTTCATTCCTTTTTGTGGCTGAATAATATTCTATTTTATGGGTATTTAACATACTGTTATTTTGCTAGAATGATTTTCCATCTTTTTGTCTCCTGTTCTGCCTTCAGCAGTCAGTTCAATGATCACTTTCTTAGAGAACTTCCCCTAGACCCCGCCTAGATGAGGACATGTGCATGCTTAGGCCTAGCTTTACCTTCTGCATAGCTCTTATCTCTGCCTGTAATTAAACACTCATTTGAGGGCTCTTTGATTAATGGTCTTCTTCCCAACTATAATCTAAGATCCAGGATACAAGAAATCATACCTGTGTTAGTTCTATAGTCTATCCCTAGTGCCTATTACAGGGCGTGGTCCATAAATAAACTTTTGTGAAATAAATGTTGCAAAATGACCTCTCACTAAAAAAGTATATCTTTCATTCCTAATGATGTTTTGAATCAGAACAGAAATAACACTGCTATGGAGAAATTCCACGGAGGAGTTTCCCCAGCCAGGAGTAAGAGGCAGCGTTTGTTCTAGGGGAGGGTTCCTTGCTGCTCTAACACCCAGTGCCTACTGCACCTGTAAGCTCAGCCCTCCAGTCACCATTCCATTCACTCTAATCTATCCTGCTTCTACTTTACCTGAACTCAAAAACAAGAGTATTTGGTTCCAACAGCACCTGTATCTTGTCACTAGAAAAGTAGTGATCTGCTTTAAGCAATTATCTCTCATCCATCTTTTCTCTCCAATATTTAAACCTGATTGAAATTTGATGAGTTTCTGTAATGCCTGCAACTGAAGCATGCTCTTCTCTGTAAATAGGATTGTAATTATGTGTTGGAATGTAATCTTCATTACCTCAATGATGCTATATCTTCCCAATCTTTTCCTGGTATTTGTAATGGGCTTAAAAGTAGTATTTCC
>NW_011888790.1:9378897-9454041 GCF_000151845.1 Pteropus vampyrus | reverse complement strand
CCTCTCACTAAAAAAGTATATCTTTCATTCCTAATGATGTTTTGAATCAGAACAGAAATAACACTGCTATGGAGAAATTCCACGGAGGAGTTTCCCCAGCCAGGAGTAAGAGGCAGCGTTTGTTCTAGGGGAGGGTTCCTTGCTGCTCTAACACCCAGTGCCTACTGCACCTGTAAGCTCAGCCCTCCAGTCACCATTCCATTCACTCTAATCTATCCTGCTTCTACTTTACCTGAACTCAAAAACAAGAGTATTTGGTTCCAACAGCACCTGTATCTTGTCACTAGAAAAGTAGTGATCTGCTTTAAGCAATTATCTCTCATCCATCTTTTCTCTCCAATATTTAAACCTGATTGAAATTTGATGAGTTTCTGTAATGTCTGCAACTGAAGCATGCTCTTCTCTGTAAATAGGATTGTAATTATGTGTTGGAATGTAATCTTCATTACCTCAATGATGCTATATCTTCCCAATCTTTTCCTGGTATTTGTAATGGGCTTAAAAGTAGTATTTCCCCTACAGCCATGCCACCCTGAACAAGCCCGATCCCATTTGATTCAGAAGCTAAGCAGGGTCGGGCCTGGTTAGTACTTGGATGGGAGACCACCTAGGAAGACCAGGTGCCATAGGTGTAAAAAATAAAAACCAAGGGATTGTAAACTGACAAGGTCCTTGCAATCTGTGTGATCAACCAAGAATTGCCTTGCCTAAAAAAAGAAAAAGAAAAAGAAAAAGTAGTATTTCCTCTTTTATGCCCTTACTTTACCTCATACATAAACCATATCCTTTGTGCAAGTGTTTGCAGTCTACACAATACTGTCCTCTCTTTGGGTAATTACATCTGGAAAACTGCCAGTCATTATCTTCTTAAAGTGATGGCAAATTCTTCTCTTGTATTTACAGACAGATGACAATTAAATTGAGGCCCTGATACAGTAAGAGTACAATTTAACAAATTTACTTGGTGGCAGCATTTTTATTTAATTTTTGTATAATTACTCATGAGAAAAATTCCCCCCAGAATGTTAGTTTTATGCTGCAAATGAGCTGCTTGAAATTCTCAATGAGGCTTCAGATTAAGGGGCCGTTGTGCCAAATAAACTGCTTCATCTGCATGTAGAATCAGTATTATTTTAGTTTTTATTTATTATCTGATTTATTATGTCAACACAAAGAAAAGTGGAATTTTTGTTGGCCCAGATACAGCTAAAACCTACAAATGTTTCTTTTCTCCTCTAGGTGGGGGTGGGGGCTAGATGTGGATAAAGTTAAAGGCTGTTCTCTGAAGGTTGAGCTGTGAACATACAATGGCTGAACACAAATTTATTTCAAGAAACCTAAAGAAATAAAAATAAAAATGGGTTCCTGGCCTCAAAGACTATCAAAAACCTAATTAATTATGCAAATGTAGTAAATTAAAGAGGAATTATTTAGCCACAGAGGCACTGGGAGAAGGAGAGCACTATAAACATTGGCTATTCATATCTAAAAATTCAAGACTGACTGAGATCCTGGTCCAGTAATCAAGACCAATTGATTATTTGGCCCAAGCAATCAATTCCTAATTGTGTGGATAGCTATTAGAGTCCGATGTGGTATATTTCTGAATAATTACAAATCTTGGTTGTTCTGATTATAATTTGACATCTCATAAAACTTATCTACAGGAAGAATGTGTGCTGGTTCAGTTAATTAATTGTCTATTCAATTTGGATGTTACAGTTCCCATTTTATAAAGTTAAAGATTGTTTTGGTTTTATATGCATATTTGTGATATTTGAAAGAGTAAGAAAGATGTACCGTAGAATGATCAACTTTGGAATATAAAGCAGATTAAATTTTGAGCTTGCAAGATCAAGCCAGCCCTGCAGCAGTGATGAATTCACCAAGACAAAAGCCAACCCACGGGCATGTTCTGCTCCTGATGGTGGCTGGTCACCCTCCCACAACAGCACTCCTTTCTATCTCTATAGGTATTCTTTTAATGTATTTATCTTCTTCTCTCTCAGATTTCTCTAAGGAGATGGAGAGATCTAATAAGAAAAAAAAAGTATTTAGAGTCAAAGGATCGCAGGTTATAATATTCTTCCTGCCAATGTTAAGTAACATTAGGCAAATTATATTTTTTCATAATTTCGATTTCATTATATCTTTAAACTGGAAATGCTATGTTGTGATTTCTTTTGAATATTAAATTAAAACTGTTTTTAAAGTGCCAGCCTAATGTGGCACTTTAGTAGTGCCACATTTTATTGAGGGCTGACATATAGTAGCCCTCAATAATTCATCTGGCTGGGTATCAGCTGATTCTTCTTAAAAAGTTGACAAATAGAATTCTTTGTTTTGGAAAGGTATGATTATCGAATTGCATTCATGGAGTCCAACTGATTTATTTTTTCTGGGAAAAAGACTACAGATAGACACCTATATTTTATCATCAGACGTCCCCTGATGTCTGGACCTAGAAGATTAGGGGCTTTTTGATGTCTATACCACTACAGACCAGATGAGTTTAGAGACAGCCTCTGAGCATGGGCATGTGCCAAGAATCTCCTGATACTCTGAGCATGTGAAGACAAACAAACAAAAAATCAGGAAAACAAGGATGGTCACACGCCAACATTCAGTTCTGGAGTGTGGCTTTTGGATAAGCATATGCCATCTATTTCACATCCTGGTCTCTTCTTTTAACATCCAGCCTAATTCTATTCCCTGAATAACCAAGTACCAGATCAACATGATCAACATCCTCCTAAGATGTCGGGCTTTCAGCTTTTAACCTGCACATTACCATTTTTAAGTTCACTCTTAACAAATACCCTGTGACTGAAGAAAGATGACTCATTTCCATGTACTGTAATAGGATAATCTGTGAAAAAAATCTATTTAAGGCTGCACATCAGAAAAGAAACTTTTATTTATGCTAAGTATCTTTACATGTGGGCACATTTTTTTTTCTTGAAGGTGGGGTATTTTTTAATGTTGACATTGGAAGACTCCACAAGTGAGGTCTGTGGCTTTCATAACTATGAAAGATTTCAGCATAAATCAACGGACACTTTCTTGGCCTGATCTGCCTCAGAAAACCGTCTCCAGCCAAACGACCAATTTAAAGGTCAATGTAAATGCTAACATTATTAAGCCATAGTGGTTGAAGAAAGACATTCAGCCGCAGTGGAATACTGCTGGAAAGGGGAAATAGCTGTTTATGTACTGTTCCTGCACTTATTTCCAGAAAAACGTTTCTTGGGTTTCCTTCTTTTGCACTGGGGTTTATTGCTTCGCATTGTCTGGGGAGGACAAAATTTGGGTGTTTCAATACATCTTTGGAATTTGGGTTTTAAATTCCATAATTGGGGCTCTAGGGAACTAGCAAGGAAGAACACCAGACTCCCTCATTATTTTAACGGCTTCCCTGAGCTGCTGGAAAGGGGCCTCATTATAGCTTCAAGTCTCTCTGGGGATTGTGCAGGTGTCTTTTTGAAGTTCAGGAGTTCAGTGAGGAAGCAATGTCTAGAGCATGCCCCCAAAGAGCACAGACTGTTCCAGAGTTCCCTATGCACATACATGTTATTTCCACTAATAAAAGCAGCGTAGTGCAGGTACCAAATCAAACCATGAAACCATGAACTATATCTACTAAATGTGAGTGAACATGCCATTCATGCCATACGTGATGATGATTCTTAACTAATACAGACTTTCGTTAAAACCCTCACACCTGCTCAAGAAGTCTCTGGGACCTCACTTTCACTTCATAATGCTATTATTTCGATCTTTAGTTTCAGTACTTCTCCATCTCTGTGTGGAGTGATGTGTGTGTGTGTGTGTGTGTGTGTGTGTGTGTGTGTGTGGTGTGCATGTATGCTCATAAACACACACATGTATATAATCTTCATATCTTCATATTTCTCTTCTGGGCATGTTCTCATGGATCTCCCAAACTGGCTTCAACATTATTTCCACTCAAATCTTCCTTTTTTTCTTGTGTCTCAGATCTCAGTGTAGGACATTGTCATTCACCCATGATGTTTGCCTTCATTCCCCATTCATTTTTCCAAATCCCTTTCCTGACCACCTTATCTATCTACTCCCCAGGCAATATCACAGTGCCCAGTTCATTTCCTTCAGAGCATTCATCATTTATTTATATGATTAAGTTAATTCCTAAAGGAGGCGGGGATCTTTTCTGTGTTATTCCCTGCTATAATCCTGGAACAATGCCTGGAATGTGGTAACCACTCAATAAATGTTTATTAATTAAACGAATGAACCAATAATTATCTCATTGATTCTATCTCTGTAATGTCTTGCAAATCACGTTTTTCATCCCTGCTGCTGCTGCCTTAGTTAGAGTCAGTATAATTTCTCATATTGGAGGCTACAAGAGCCTCCTAGCTGCTCTCCTAGCTTTCACTCTCACCCTTCTCTAAATCATTATCTACTTTGTAGCCTGGGGTCTTTCAAAACTGCAAATTAGCTCCTGTCAGTGGTCTGTTTAAAACCCTTAAGTAGCTTTCATCACAATATACTCTGCAAACATTTCTACAAGGACCCCCTAAAGGCAGAGAGGAGAGTGGTGTAGAGATACACTGTGATGTTACCCAACACAAGCACAAAATATCTTAGGACTCTCATAATTATCTTACAAATGTATGCAGATTTTGCATTCTACTCCTTTAGTAACAAATATTTTAAATTACTCACCGCTAAGCAGAACCAAAGCCCCAGGAAGACATTTGTTGTTTTTCCTGTGGTTTGGGGATATGGGCCACAGCAGGATATCAAAGTCTTGAGAAACATGAGGGCAGATGAAGGTCAGATGAACTAATTTGGTGCACAAGGCCTTTCAAAATCTGGTGCCTGATTATCTCTCACTCCTCACCTCTTGCCATTCTCTCATACATACCTCACATAACTCAGCTCATCTCAATGCCATCTGCATGTCCAAGGATCGATTAGGTCTCCCTCCACTGTTCTCCCTCAGGACGTCATGCATCTTCTATTTGTACATTATCAGTCCTTATTGTTCATTTCTGTGTTCATAGCACTCATTTACAATCCCTTAAGGAAAGGAGATGTGCCTTATTTATTGTAACTAAAACCTGGCACAGCACCTATCATATCTCAGGCACCCAACAAACATCTACAGAAGAAATTGGTGAGTGAGTGAATGGATTACTGTTTCAAGCAAATGTTCATTTAAAGCTACAAGGACCTCTATATCTGAGAATAAGTGACATTTTATTTCAGTAGCCTCCCTTGTGTGTTTTACTCCTTTTTTCCCAATACAGACATGTGAAAAAACAAACTTACTTAGCGTTGATTTGACTGCCCAAGGACCGAAAACTACTGTACTGCTCAGGATCAGTACATTGATCCAAATTTACTAAGAGACAAATAAATTTCAAAGAACTATCCTCTTCCTTGGGAACCTGAAGGGATTTTCGAAAGCACAAAGACTCCCTAGCTTGAAGCAGAAACTGAGGAACAGATTTTTGATGACATTGTTTTGCCTAGAAGGCCCCTCGGAATCAGAAGTAATCTGCAAGAGTTTCAGAGGAAAGTTGAGCCCATGTTTAAGAAGACACTGGACCTTGCCTGTTCCATTTTCATAGAGAATCACCTATCTCATTTGTTTCTAACTTTTACTATAAAATGTTGTCACTGATTAACTAAAGTCTGATTAACTAAGCTTTATTTGAATAATCTGATGAGCTAATTCTAAGGTTCAATATTTAAAACAAAACAAGAAAGCAGCACTTTGTCAAGGAAGTACAAGCAGTGGGGCCCCTATACCTCAAAATTCTTTTGGAATTATTTTGGCTAAAGCCAAATACCATCTGCATTTTCATGGAGTTTTTAGTGTTGCATTACAGATGCTCAAGAGGAAAATTTTGCAGATGCAATCTTTTTACGAAAGGAAGTGGTTTGCTCTTATTAAAAAGTCTGAATGGGGGGACCAGAGGGAGAATGAGGAGGAACAGGAAGCAATAGAAAGGGATCTGGGTCCACCGCCATCCCTAGGTGCCTCATACATATAGCAATTGGCCAAGAATTGAAGTCAGGCAGCTGTGAGTCCCAATCCTCTGAGACCTCGTATCCCGGACCAACACTGGCTCAAATACATGATTAAACACTGCTCAGCCAACTGTACAAATATTCAGCAACAATCGAAATAGGTGTCTTTATTGATAGAAATAAAAATGCAAGCATTATTAACCAATGTTACCACAATAAACATAATTAAAAAATGCAAGCAAATAAGGTAATAGTAATCTATTCCCTTCCACTGCAATATAGAATATAAATCAAGATATCTTCTTCATAAATAGCTACCAATGACGTCTTCCCGAACTACTCTGCCCTTTACTGGCTCACAGGTATCCTTTTTTTGTGCATGGGCTATGATTTGAGGGATGTTTAACACATAAGATTCATTATGTAGAGCGTTGGCTAATTTTGCTACAGTGTTTCCAGTCAGTACAGATTAATAAGAAGGATTTTATATTTTAATTAATTAATGTTAGTGAATAATTTCCTCTGGTTTTGAAAAGGTTGAAGCAGCCTATTTGGTGGCTGTTCCACAGGCTGATGGGCAAGCATTTCCTCTTGAAACTGGCAGAAGCAGCACCATGGAGACTCGGCCATGCCTTCAGCCACTGCTATTCCTTTTCCAAACACAAGGTGGAGACACGCAGAGCCTGCAGGATGCGGGCCTCTCCCCAGTCACAACAGAGCACCTCTGTTTTTGTTACATTTTCAGATAAGACTTGATTTTAGATTCTATAGCTTCAAAAAAATCTGGAAAACTACTCTCAATAAATGAAGAGAAAGATAGGTAGATAGACAGATAGTATCCATAGAACATTGTAAATTGTTCTATATAAAATCTGCTGCTTCCAGCCATAAGGCTTTGTGAATTTAAACTTTTTCTCCTTCGCCAACACCCAAATATATTCAAAATCTTTCTTCCTACTGTGGGGAACGAGAGCGAATGTCCCTGAAATGTGCCACCCTGGCATGCAGATTATTTCAAACTAAAATCAACAAACTCGAGAAGAGTTTTTACTTACTCTTTTTCTAAAAGAGATTCAGATAGAAAATCTGCTTTAGGAAGGGAGTCTTTGCATAGTTGCCTTAAGGAACTTACACCTTAGCGTCAGTCGGGAAGACTACAAGCACATTTACTATACCACCCCGCACTCCCCACCCCCGTGTCCCAGCGTTTCTGAGTTTCTAGCAAGAATTTTCCTGCCCTGTATGTTCGCTCTTCCTCAACTATCTGTAAATCTCTCATTCTCACTTTCGATATCTAATACTTTGTCCCCTCCCTTCTCCTTTGTACAAAATGTCTTATACACCCAGTGTTGCCTCACTGTCTTGGGAATTTTCATGCTTATGTGGATTTCTTACGCGCATGTATTAAACATTTGATTTTCTCCTGTTGTCAGTGAATTTAATTATTAGCCCAGCTACAAGCACTTAGGAGGTGGGAGGGAAAGTATTAATTTTTTTAGCCCCCCACAATTCTTGAAGCTTACCTTTATTCTGAATTTCTTCCTTCCTCCATTCCTTTTTCCTTAGCTAAACGATCAAATGAATCTCCTGCTAATTTACATTTTGCTGATAAGCAGTTCCTGTAATTAATAACCTTATCTTTCTGCATACGAGAAAAACAAATTTAATGCATTTTAATAAGGAGACTGGAAAGACAAGGAGACATTTTATTGCCATGTTGATTTTGATAAGACTAGGAATAATCTGGTGGGCTGGTGACTGCATGTAACAAATAGTGTTTGCACACACATTTTTTGTTACTCTTGATAGTGGTATATCAATATTTCTTATAGACATATTTCTGAATAGTTTTATAATGTAGAATTCTTTAACAAGCAAATCTCATTTAATAACATGATAGTTTTAAATTCATTGTAACTTTGTATTTGATTTCAGTTGTGTGTTTGTAGTTCTCAGCTGACAAACCTACAGAGCTGAGAATCAGAAGGCATAGTTCCAGTTCTCCAAAGAACTCGCTCTTGACTCAGGGAAAACAGCCTGATTGTTATTTCCTTATCTATAAATTGGGAAGAAGGAGTTTGTGTGTGCCGGATCGATCTCTAAAATCTCTTCCAGATACAGCATTCTACAACTGCAGTTAATTCATTTGGGGCAAAAAAGCCAATTAAAAAAAAAAAATTTGCTTTCAGTTTTTAATGTTAAAAATCCTTTGAAATGTGAATAACCAGGTTTCATTTGTCTGGAGCTAAATTTTTATATATCCAAAATGAAGGCTGAACAAAGTCTATTAATTTCAAAATAGTGAAGTCTAGGAGATCATAATGGGTCCCTAACTGAAATAGCTCTGTAAGGGGCTCAGAATGATTTCTACCCTTATTTTCATTAGTGATTTCATTCTACAAAGAGGAAAACTGTATTGGTGTTGCATAGAGTGGTTAGTTGTCCTGGGCAGGGCTGTTTAGAGTCACACAGCTACGGAGGAGGGTTGGACAAAAATCCTGATATTCCAGACTATGGTGATTTTTGCTACAAATCTTGCTTTGGGAGTTCCCAGAACTATTCCTTTCAAGTCAAGGGCAGAAATTGAATGAGAGTGAATACCCAGTGTTCACTGAGTGAATACTCCTCAGATAGATTTGCTCTCCAACTAGGGAAGTGCATGCTTAATTGGGTGTCAGGGTGTCTTCTCCACTAGACTATAAGTGCATAGAAAGAAGGCGCCCTGTTTTACTGAATCGAGATGAGACTAGTACCCTCCATTCCCCCATCCTCACATCTAACCTTTCCACGTTCATTGTATCCTTCATCTTCCATTTGTACTAATGAGTGTATTCATTATTCTTCCAGGACAGGGAAAAGATTGATAATTTTTGTCACCTCCTACAATACCCAGACTGTGCCAGGCTCTCCAATATTTTCCAGTTCTCTGACTCTGTAGGCACTCAATAACTACTTGTTGATTGGTGGGTGAATCATATGGGCTGACTCCAGGAAAAATGGGAAGTTTGGATTTGGTCCCCTTTGATAAACTCCTACTTGAGTCTCTCATGGTATTCTTCCCTCTCCTACCTCTATCAGCCCCCTTTGAAACAGATGAATCCTCAATGAATCCCTCAGGGTCCTAAGCAACCTTGTTAAGCAGAAGTTAAGACCTAGGGATGGTCGGCTTTAATTATGGTTTAAGGAAACAATGCCTCCCCTTTGGCTGTCTGTCTAGTTAGTGACACTCTTAACGGAAGATTCGAGCAGGCAACCAAAGGTGGTTCTTGGCAAGATTCTATAGCCTTTAAGTCCATCTTAAAATAGTGTTAACCACTGCCCTTCCAGCACTAATCTCTTTCTTCATAGGGCAAAACTTAACCATTACATAACATTACACATTTTTGTGAGCTTGTATTTTGAACTGTATACCACTTGTGACTATTAGACTGATGAAAGAAAAAAAATGCTTATCGAAATAACTTGTTACCAAGGTAAATTCTAATGATCAAACCAGAGCAACAGAAATTTTTTCTGAGCATTTGATCACGGCTTCAACAAATATCCTGTCTTTAAGTTTATTGCAAAAAGATTTCACCTATATTTATAAGGATGCTTTTCATTTATTTTTTGGCAATTCTAAATATTAAATTTTACTGGTATTTCTCCTCTGTGCTCAACGAGTTAAGACAGCATCATCACTGATTTCTGCGCCATGTTAAGGCAAACATATTTATTTCTCTTTTTGCCTTCAAAGATATAAAATCTTCATGTGCTCTGCATGTGGGTTAGGGGAAGTAACAATGAGAGGATTGTTCCAGTCCTTGATGCTGCCTAACCTCAGAGGTAAGGACTGTTATTCTTTCAAGCACTGTCCTCTAGTGGAGAAAATAAATATTAGTGCTTTTAGAACAAGCACTGCTGTTCAAGTACTAGCACTTGGAAAATGCCTTCCCCTAACCCACCCAGTGCTTTTCTTGGGAGAAATTGACCTTTTAACAATGTGAGTTAAAGTAACTGTTAAGAAAAATTCTGACAGCACGTGTGCTTTTATATAACAGTGTTAGGTCATCAACAATAACTGAATAGGTGGGAGAAGAGGGCCTGTAGTGCAGTATCGGTCCCATGAGTATCTTGGTAAATGCAAAACAATAAAAGGGCATGGTGCCTGTATTTTTTAAAATTAATACAAGAAAGACAGTCACGTTGACAAAACTTGTTATTCTGAAGTTAATTGCAGCGTGGGGCAAACATGTAAATTTCTTTGAATCCATGTACAACTCAACTCTGGCTGGCTATCTAATGGGATAGTTCAGGATTTGTCTTTATAAACTTCCATTTGGGGGTTCATGACTATTCACATTTTCCAGATTATTATGTCTTAATTTTATTTGATGTAATGCTTGTCTTTGAAATTGTGAGTAAATATTTGACAGGGTCTATCAGTTAAAGTTTTGGGGCCCTAGACTCAGACAGACCTGGGTTAACCATTCATTGGTTAGTTGGCTTTTCTATACCTCAGTTTCTTCAACTGTAATATATGGATTATAACAATGCCTTCCTCAAAGAATTGAATAATGAACTTATAAGATGATGCTTGAAAAATACTTAACACAGTGTCTGTCTCTTTACAGACACACCAAATAAATGTTAGGTATTTTTTAAATGTCTGTTGAAATTTTTTTTTTGACATGGCCTCTAGAGATCTCTTTATTTACTAACTAAGCTGCAGTCTCCCAATGGAGCCTGTGGGAGACTATTTAAAAGTCATTACAGAGTTCGTTTTTACCAGCTCCAGTCTTTGCTCAGTGTGCATGCTTGGCTGGACTCACGCTTCTTCCTCTCTGTTGAATTTTTATGTTTGACACCTCCTTAGGGGACAGTTTTATATCAGGTGTCATTTCAGATCAAGAAGCCAAATTTTGTGACTGCTTCCATACACTCAAGAGCAAGAACACAGCTGAGCTGACTGTTCCTACTGTCAGTTCCCAAAATAGTGACCCAACCTCCAATGCCCAAAGGAGCATAAACCACAGACTCATAAAAAGGGTACTCCTGGGAGGCTAAGCTTGGGATGTACTCTGTGAAATATTCATATTTTTCATTGCTTTGTAGATTATGTCTAACCCCCTGCATGGTTATAAAAGAATTTGCAGCACATCTCCATCCTTCCATAAACCAGGCCAGCTGCACAGCTGGGAATGTTTCTGCAAGACGACAATGGCTGACAGGGACTTCGGCATAGCCAAGCCCTTGATACAATCCTCCCCTCAGCTTTTCCCTGAAAGATGCCCTTGAGTCTTCATTCTTGCTCAGTGTCCTGTGAAAGGTATCGAAGCTGCCATCACCTGATCTCACTGTTTCATTAGCGCCCGCACCCGACCTGTCAGTTGACTCTTCCCTGCTTTTTACCTCATAAACAAAGCTCAGCTCTCCCTTAGGCTGAAGAAGGGGTAATAGTTGAGGTTAGAACAGGGGTCAAAATCAACGGGGGAATCCAATTACTTTTTTGGAGAGGTAAACCTGATACAAATTCACCAAAGGCAGGTATACTGACCTGTGCTCAAGGTGGGGGAAATCCCAAATGGAAAACAAAAGGAAAACCACCAAGCAAACAACTTCGAAATCTGTTTCTCATAACTAACATCCTGGCACAATTTAGAGAAATGTCAAAGCATAGTATTTGTACTTATTAGAGCTCATGAGCTCCAAAGAGAGTAGGGAAAGGAAGAACTGAAAGACCTTCTTAATATTGAAGTAATTCTTGTGAAAAAAACTAAAAACTTCATGTCTTCTGGCTGGGATGTGACACGTTCACGGACACTGAGTTCATACTGCTGCATGTGTTTCTATTTTAAAAACAAAATGAAAATAGCCTAGTACTTCAGGCTTTTCTCAAGCAAATTGTTGAAGCAGTTTAGACTGTTCTCCTGAGAGTGACTTCTTTCCTTAGACATTACAGACAGAACCATTATAGCACAAAAATTCACTGTAAGTCATGTATTTGGTATTGTTTTCTGTAGCATAAAAGCAGTTATAAAGATTAACAAAGAACTAGTTTTAAAGAATCAAAATAAATCTTTCATTAGAAATCTCTAAAAATAGAGAAGAATAATAGTAGTGATTCTGATAATATTTTTTCAGAGGGTGACAAATCAATTGTCGATAGCATTAGTGAACTTCATTCCTAGTTATTTTGACATCGGCATATTGCATCAGCATTGTTTTCCTCATACCAAAAGATAGCTTATAATTAATTGTACACACAACAGGTATTTTTTTCACAGGTATATTGAGTGCTGAAAACAAAGCAAGATGTTTTTGTTGGAGTGGATTAATAGGAGAAAAAGTTTCCCTTTAAAATATCTCTTAGAGATAGAGGGATGATGAATTATGTTTAATTATTCAAGTATGGAATTTACCCCAATGGTCTATGAGGAGATTCTAGAGGTGAAAGAGAGCAAAGTACCTGTGAGTATAAAGCCCAAAGTTCAACAGCTAGCTCCTCTCTGCCTTATGAACTTCTATCATCTTCCTGATGATAAAATGTTGAGAAGATAAACTAAAAATGTTAAGACCACATTTTGATGCTTGGGGCCAACTTTCTTATTAGAACATATCCTGCCTGAGAGATAGAGTTAGGGATTTGGGCACACAGTATTAGGCAGCAGGTGAACCCAGGTAAGACAAGTGACATGGCTTTTTATTTAGAGCTGGGAGTTAGGTCCCTTTTCCAGTATCCTCTTACTGTAGCCTTTGTGATCTTATAGTAAAGTGAGCATAGAATTTCACCAAATCTGGGGTGTTCCCATGTTTCGTTTCTTTGACTTCCTTTGAGGCTTCATGATACTTTTGTTTCAATGCATTTTCAGTGGCTGAGTTAGGTTTCTAAGAGCTATTAGGTACAGAGCTGAAAATGCATCTTGCAGAAGTAAATCAAGGACACAATTCAGGAAGTAGCTCTCCATACAGTTACATTATTCATTCAGTCAGCAAATATGGAGTGAATGCCTACTATGTGTCAGTCACTGTTCCAAGTTCTGGAGATATACTACAGTGAATAAAACAAAAACACACAAATATCCCTGCTCTCTTAGGCTTTATGTTACAGTATTGTTATTACTGATCTTTAACTATAATAGATACTCGTTTAAACAAATAGGGTTCTCTTTTTCACTTGGCCAGAAGTCTGGATATAGATCATCTGGGGGCTTATACAGCAGCTCGACCACATCATGGAAGATTTAGGCTCTTTCTATCTTAATTAACACTTTGCCATGTTTAGCATGATGCTTATTTCTTGTAGTTCCAGGGTAGTTGCTGCAGGTCCTGGCATTATGTTTGTACTCACAGCAGGGAGAAGAGGAGACAGGTGTGAAGCCAATTATGTCTACACTTTATTTAAAGAGAAGAAAATTTTCACAAAAACTGCACAAGCGTGTTTTATTGACCAGAACTGTGTCACATGGCTACCCATATCTGCAAGGGAGGCTGAGAAATTGAGTATATAGTATTTACAGCCCTAATAGTGAAGTCAATCAAGAAAAAATGGAGTTGGGAATAGGTGTCAAGTTAGCTAACCTATGGTGTAGATCACAAGGCTGATTACAAAAACAAAACAGAGAATCCAAGGCCATTTAAACATAAAATTGGTTGATTTTTGTATCTGCTATTTTTTTAATGAGTGACTAAACGCATGAATGCCTTTTCAAAGTATATAGTATCCTGCATGTAGAAGCTTGAATAATTGAATAAATGAATAAATGACTGGTCTGATGCAACTGGCAGATGCCAAAGATTTTCTACAACTCTACACAGACAACTGTTTGACCATATGACTCAGTCAATTGCTTATTTCAGTGCAAAGTATTAATATGCCTGAATATACCTTTAACTATCAGTTAACATGCTCTTAAAAATTCCATTCAATAATCGTTTATCAAATGATGGCTATAAGCCAAGCACTACACTAAGCATGGGAGATACAAAGAAAAATAAGATAAGATTCCTATGCTGAAAGAGCGAATCGTCAAGAATGAGAAAAAGATAAGCAAAGGGTTGCATAGGATACTAAAGTGGGTCGCCTACTCCGCCTGGAGGAATTAGAGTTTTCATGAAGATCTGTGTATGTCTTTTTCATGATGCGTGGAGAGGGGGACAAAAATAAAAGTAAGGGGGAAGAGGCAGAGGGAGGCTTTTTCAGGCAAAAGAAACAGCATGTGAAAGTCACAAAGGCATGTGAGTACACAGTAAATATTTTGGTACGGTTGTGTGGAATAGTAAAACATTAATGGATGCTGCAATCAGTATACCTGCGTTTGAATCCCAATTCAAGTTCATCCATGTTGCAAGACCTGTTAAGCTCCTGAACATCTCAGTTTCCTCATCTCTAACGAGAATAAAAATATCTCCATCATAGGGAACTTGGGGGGTGACGTGCACAACATCGGCTACAGTGTTCAAGAAAAAAATGTATTCAGTAGCAGTAACTGTTGTTGTTATCATTATCATCTTACTATCAAGGCGAGAACATTGTCTCATGAGAGGAACAGAAACAAGGAAAGAGAAGTCAGCAAGCATAGGTCAGGAAGAACACACATCAAGGTGTGGTGGGTTGCAGAATATGTCTACAAATTCCTCACAGTCCTTCCATCGCACTTCTTTGCAATGTGATGTTGCCGTTCCTCCCATCAGGAGGTGAAATCTATTTCTGTTGTCTCTCAAATCTGGGCTGGTCTTGTGACTTATTTTGACCAATAGAGTGTGGAAGAGGTGACATTTTGCTAGCCTTAGGAAGCATTTCCGGCTCTCACTTTTACTTTCTTGGAATCCAGCTGCGTCATGGGAAGATCTCAGCCAACCTGCTGGAGAGTCACAGGGAGGAGAAATGAGCACCCCAGTCGAAAGCTCCAGGCAACTGTCCTCCAGGGCCTGCCAGTCCCTACTTGACCTACGACTTAACCACAAAACACATGAGGGAGCCCCACAAATACCACAGGGAGCCCAGATAAGCTGGCAAACCCAGAATTGTGAGCAAACATGTAGTTGTTATTTTAAGACTCTGATTTGGGGGTGGTTTGTTATGCAGTAATAGATAAATGAGAGAGAAGCCTAAGAAGAAGTCTTACTTTATCCTAGAGATGATGAAAAATTATTGAAAGATTTTAAACAAGATAATTCCTCAATGGATTTTTATTTTAGAAATTTCACCCCAATGCCAGCAGAGAGGATATGCTAAATAGAATGTTACTGAAGATAAGGGATGGAGCAATAGTTAGGTAAAACTTTATAAAGATTTGGAAGATAAGAGGAGAACAGCAAGGATAAGCAACTTTCATGACCATGAAATCCTAGAAAGGTTTAATGCTCTGCAGGATCTTGAAATTCTTAATAATTTTGAAAAAGGAACCCGCAGTTTTATTTTGCACCCTTCAAATTATGTCACCTGTCCTGAGAAAAGAACTAACAGTAACAGCTCCAGGCCCTCCCTACATGTCAGTGTAAAACAAACCTGATACAGTATATTCTTGATTTTGGCAGCTTTGACTTGTGCAAGGCCAAAGGGTTGAAGTATCCAAGTTTGAGTCTCTCAGTAGCAGTCAAGCTTTGATTAGTCCACCGCTAAAATTAGTGGCAGTTCTACACAATAGAAACATCAAGAATAGGAAAAGCATTTCTAATCTTCTCTCATAAAAGCAGTCTGAATGGCTTTGAATGAGTCAAGCTCCTTCAGCTTCCTCATTCATGAAATAAGGTGATAATCCTGTCCCTACACAGCTCACAGGGTTGTGACAATTAAGCAAACATGTAAATGAAGCACTTTGAATTCCCCACAAAGGAATGCATTCGACTAAATAGAATTACTAAAAATAATTCTAGTAACAACAATAATCCTCATGCAGTGTCCTTTTGAGGTGACTATGACTGCATACTCTAGAATACTCAGAATCAAAATGCCTGATACTTTTCTAAGAGATAAAGAGAAGATAGTAAATAGATAAACACTCGATCTGGCAAGATATGTGTTAACATGGCATTAACTCCCTTTTGTTTATTAACACAGTCTCATAGTTTAAATTGTCTACATACATTCATTCATTCTTCAAACATTTATTGAACATTCTTTATTATGTACCAGACACCATGTTAGGTTCTGGGAAGGAAGAATCAGCAACAATTCTTGCCCTCAAGAAACTCATAGTATGTACACTGGAGACTGATACAAAAAAAAAAAACAACTAGAGGATAACGTGTCAGTGTTAGAACAGAGTCATAAACCAAGTGTTAGTGGAATACACAGAAAGGATTTATAGTGGATGGAGGAGAGAATGAGGGCTTTCCTGAGGAAGTGTTAAGTTGCTAGGAATTAATTTTGTCATGTTAAGAAAAAAATATAAGCACTATAAAATGAATTTTCAAGATTGGAAAATAAGTCCAAACATGGAAAATAAGTCCAAACATGAAAAATAAACTCACACTGATAATGTTAAATACATATGGGCATTTTTATTATTATTTTTTTACTACCATATTGTTTTTTTCTAAAAAGCTATTCTGGATTCATTGTGTATTTCTTCATAATTTAATACTGAGTTTCTGTGTGACCTTGGCAATTCACCTAAATATCAATGAATATTCTGAGTTTCTTAAACCTCTGAGCCTCAGTTTCTTCTAAAAATGAGAGGCTTAGAAATAGATAATGCATTAGGTGAATTTAAGATAAAAAAAATTCCAACCAATTGATTTTTAAATGAATACTTCAGGACTTACATTTGTGAAAATGTTAGAAATTTCAATATGGCTACTCTGGGAGACTGTCCTTATATTCCAGTAGTGTTATCATTGTTCAAAATATGTTTTGCAAGTATATTTTGAAAGTGATTTTTTAACTTGAGGAGTTCAGTGGGAACAACCCAAAGAATGGAGGAAAATTTCTCCGTGGAATAAGAAATCTCTTTGAAAATTGGAAATCAGGGTTTGCATTAAGCTCTATCTCTACCTTGCTGGCCCTCAATTTCTTCACGAATTAGGTCTATGAGCATGTACCCTGCCTAGCCTAAAGAACCACAGGGAGGTTCAAATGGTAAGGTTATGTGAAATTGTTACCATGAAGCATAATGCAAATATCTTCCTTTCAAGATGAACTTGACTTTGTATCTGAGCCAAAAGTCATTTAGAGTAAATGTCAAGTAAATAGAGCAGATACTATTTTAGAATGAGCAGTGATTTTTGAGACTGACTTTTTATTCAATTTGTATGTAGGTCCTGAAGGTAACTCAATGAAATGACTTTTTAGAAAGTACAATGGCTTCTTGTTAGTCTGAAGATACAGTATCCCCAGATGATTTCTTTTAAACATTACCAATTTAAAAACAGTCATGACTTATAAAATGTGTTTTCATATATGATTTCTAAAAATGACCAATGATGGAGATAAGTGTTGCAATTAATTTTTACAAAGGAGTACGCTGCTCCCCAAAATCCCGACGATAATTTGTAAGGACTTTAACCATTTTAAAATGCTTTGCATAAATCATTTGAGCCTAATAACAACACTGCGAGGTATGTTTAAATTTTATTCTCAGTTTACAGATGAGGAAATTGAGGATTATCTGTAAAATGATACTGGACCAGTTGTTAACCTTGAGACTTAAATTAGTCACAGGGAAGAGTTTCAGTCTCACAAATCCCGAAACTGGAGTCCTCCCATGCTCACACACATATTTAGACTACTAAACATCTTCTTTTCACTGATGAATTTATTAAAGCTATGCCAGGCTTTTCTGGGTGTCTGGGACAACCACGTTTTCTTGCCCCCCTCGAGACACCAGTGATCAGGGTTCATGACATGTTTTAATTCATTGGGAAGGGGTGGGACGGTTTCCTATCCAAAGTCTTCACCTGGTGGCCATGTGGCATGTTGGTAATGGACTCTTTTTGAGGGTCTATAGCATGGCTAGAAACGGACATTTGACTTGCCTGTTCCTGACCTCTTTCTTCAATTGCGCTTAGCTTTGGCCTTGAAACCGGGCGCCTGTAGTTAGAACTCACACCGCACAGTAAAATATTCGATGAGGTGGAGTCCGGGATGTGCTTCTGGGCCCAAGCTCTACTTCGTCCTTCTCTGGTTTGGTAGCTTCACCTATAAACTCTCTTGTCTTCCTTTCCACTCTCATTCACTTCCTCCTTTTGTCACACACTCTAAGTGTCCACAGATGTCAAGTGTAGAAAAAGACATGTGGTGTTAATGCTTTAGTGCTGGCACAAAGGCACTTCCTGAAGAAGATATGACCCCTCGCAGAGTTGTTTTGTAGGCTGCCCTTCTATATTTATCACTGCCCAGTGCTGATTCCTGATTCAAATAGTCTGACAACTTTTGAGCTGGCATGATGCCACCCAAGATATCAGTCAACGAGCCATCTAGCCATATCAAGTGCGGCTGTTAAGGGCAGGAATCCTGGCCAGGAATTTCTAAACTGCTGTCTGTGAAGAGGTTCTATGCACTTTGGCTGGGGAAAACTTCCAAAAATAAAAACTAGATACCGTGACCATTTGTTTGGACTCCGTAGAAGAGTTATTAGTCACAGGAGGAAGGGACAGGATGGCAGAGAACACGACATGAAATTAAATCTAATTAATCACTCTGACAGGTAGACAAGAACTGAGCCCACCCTTCCCAGAACAATCATTGGAAATCTAGAAAATGGGGCTGGGGGTGAGGAGAATTATTCCAAAGAAATAAATACAGTTTGGTAGTTGTACCAAACTGTATTTATTTCTTTGGAAATTGGAAAGCCCAGATGAAAATAAGTGCATGGAAAGTAAACAACGTAGTAATCTGAGGAGAGTGCCCACTCTTTCTTAAAATTTAGATGGAAGAGGATCAGAGTGAAGTTTGATTTAATCTTTATAATTACTTACTTCCCATAATTTTTGCTAATTAAGACCTTCCTGATAGGGGAGCAAATTCATAGCTCTTTTAAATTGGAACTGTGAGTGGCTTTGAGGGTTATGACCCTTTGAAGGTTGTAATGTCACTGGCGGGGTAGAGGTGGCGGGGGGGATATACTTTTTTAAGAGCAGACGCATTTGAGTGAAACAAAACCGGAGTCAATCTCTGCTTTCCTACCAGGAACATTTTCCTTCTCTATGCCTCTTTACCCGTATGTCAGAAAATGATAATAGTAATACAACTTCATAAGACCGTTATGAAGAATAAATAAGAAATGAAACATAAAGAGCTGCATGGCAGTTAATAAGTTCTCAATAAATATTAATGAATCTCTAATTGATCTCCTATATGCATGAATCATATAAGCTAGGAGTTTTTGTCTTTGCGAGTTAAATATTCTTGTGGCTTTTTGTGACTGTTTTCTCTTTCTTGATCTCATGGTGGTGCACTAAAGACAACTTGTACTGGCTCGCAAGGGCCAATCGTTACATTTTTAGGAATATTGGGATCTGGTTGTCAAATACTGCCAATTTTTAAAAGGAGATGGAAAGAAACATGATTACATTATATATAAAGGAAAACTGATAAACACTTAAAATGTATCGCTTACTAATTATTTTACTGCATTTTACTATTTTCTGTATTCTTGAGGTTATATGTGTCTATTTTATCTGTATGGTAAAAATACTGTGTAATGGTGAGCTGCTGTGCATTTCTTCCCTGCTCGTGTTCAGTGACATCCCCTAATGGCTTAAAACTGGTCAAGTGGCTTGAAACAGACATCCCTCTAGTGGCTTCTCTAGGCCATTGCCCTGCAGTACTAGGCAAATACTATTACTCAAGACTTTTTCCTAAAGAGCCAACTATTAAACATTTTAACAGCATACAACTGTCTCTGACCATCTAAATATGCAAACCAGTTTAAACAAATGTCTGTTTTCAAAATGAAGTGTTTATATACATATGACCTAAATTGAACCACTTCCTATCTTATATCATCTGTTTCATTTAATGTTACTTATTTAAGTCTTATGTGAACTTGAGGTTTCGACATTTTTGATCACTCTCTGTGAAATGATCTCCAAATTCTTAAAGTCTGTTTTCCTCAGAGACCTGCACCACATCTAGCTTTTACATATTAGGCATTTCATAAATATTTGTTAAAATAATGAAATATATACCAGTCATAGTTTTATCTTTATTAATTTTACACATAAAAATTAGATTATGTGAGGATACATTGAAACTTATTCTGATAAAATTATTTTGCTCTGTGGGATCCAACTTTTAAAAATGAGTCAAGCATACTACGTATCCCAATTATAATTCTTTCTTAAAGTAAAATAAAAAAAGCCAAACAAAATTTCAATTTTTAGCGAAAATGTAATTTCTATAAAATCTGACACTTAATAAACTTTTAAATGAGTATTCTTTGTTCATTTATCAAATATTTGATTTCTTACTGGTTATTTTTTAAATATTGGAAAGTTTACCTATTTGTGACTGTGGGGAATTACCAAAATTCTTAAAATTATTTGTTTCCAACTATATAAAGATAACTTTTAAAATAAAAATATTAATGTGTAACTGTGCATCAATGCTGATTTGGTTTTAAAATAAATATTCAACCCAGAGTCTAGCACAGATTGGAAATGGAATGAAATAGAGAAAAGAGACAGATTTACCTTTGGAAGACTTGGGTTCAATCCCTGCTCATCATTTAGTGCTATCATCTTGGGCCAGAAATCCATTAATCTATAAATTTATCATAACGTTGTATGCTAACATACCATAGAGTGTTGTGAGAATTATATGAGGGAGGCTGGCATACAGTAGATTATTTAATAAATATTAATTTACTCTGGTATTATTTATTGGTGAAACATAAGTCCAGAACAACTGGTAATTAAAGAGTATATGCAAGTGAGAAAATCCAGAAGACCAGATTTCTTTAAAATAATTCACTTCCTTAATTTTGTCAGAATAAAGACATTTGTCCCCTAATTCAATAATCTGATGTCTCCAGGCACCTTTTTTTCTCCTTGATTATTGCCCACTATCTACAAAAACAAATTTTAGACTCTATTCTCCCTGGACTCTTTTACCCAGCCTCCAGAGTCCTCCAAAATCCTTCACTCTGCTCTTTCTTATCTACTCCAGTGATCCAGCCTGAATGCTCCATTCCAGCCAAGCCTGGTTCTTATTCTTTGATTTAACCACGCTCTTGGGTCTCTCTCTCTCTCTCTCTTTCTCTCTCTCTCTCTTTTTCTCTTTTCACCAAAATGTCATTCTCTTCACTTTCCCATGTAGGAAAATAATGATAATCTTTTCAGTCACCATCATTCTTCCTCATTTCAAGACTTCTTAGTGATCTTAACGCCTTCAGGGCTCACTCTTGATTTCCTGACTTCGAGTTCCCGAAGTCTCTGTTAACGACATCTCGCATTGCTGCACTGGTTTTTCAGCCAACTGACATGAATATATCCATCTCATCACCTAGAGGGCAAACTCCTTGCATAGTTTTGGTTTTCTGTAACATCCTTATCATCTGTGCCTAACACTGTGCTAGACAAACAATGTACATTTAGTACATACTGGGATCTGTATATGTCTGGTGCCCAATTAATTTCTTTCCTCCTCACCTATTTATTTCCTTTCTTTATCCTTGTGTAGATTTGAGAGAAAAATGGCAGTCTGGGAGCCCAATATTCTAGAAATATCTGGTTTTCATTTAATATAAAATACTGAACCTCTGGCTGTTCACTAGATTAAAATAACATAAGGTCACTAAATACTTCATGAAAGTACATGAAGCAAAACATTTTCCTACTAGTGAGTAAAAGATACTTTTTGCTTATACGAAGAATCATAAAAAATGAGTTATACAAAAACAATCTAAGACCAAGATTGATAAGTCAATTTGTAATTTTATGTTTATTCAATTGACTCTCTTTATAAATAATTGTATATATCTTTAATTTACTCAGAAACCTTTTGAAATTGAGGCTTGCCTCAATTTTCATTTGAAAGAATAAAGGAATATATCTCTAGTGAACAGAAGAAAACTTAAAATTTATATTTTTTTATACTCAAATCCTCAAAATAAATTACAGAGTACTATGGTAGAATTGGGAGAGGTAATTACTATTCATCAGCTTATACGTGATTACATTTATTCTCTTCCTTTCTAGTTGATTTATTTTTCAGGCCCTACAGGTTCTGTTTAATTTAGGCTATTTGGTATTCTTTCCCCTTATAGCCCATCCTCTCATCCCCAATCTTGAGAAAGCCAGAAGGGAAAATGAGAAGAAAGGAAAACAGAGGAATGATTTGCAATTTTCTTTTTCACTGAACTTTTTTCTTTTTCCTTTCCTCTTTCTTTCTACTAAGCCATTAAGATAATCCTTACAGAAGTACTATGAGTACTCTTTTTAAAGTATGGCTTGCATTTTCTGAAACAATACAGTTAAAGGATAAATGCAATAGAACTAAAGTAAACACAAAGTCAAGCAGATCCGAGTTGGTTTAAAAGAAAATAAACATGTAAAGAGACAAGAAAAAGGAGAAATTTAATGTTATACAACACTAACATGATAACAGAAGATACATAGCCTTATTATTCAGGCACATCCCTCTACAGTTTGCTTACAACTAACTTCAAGGATCAAGACATGTGTCTCATTCAAAAAAGTTTGTCCAAGACTGAAAAACAGTTTGTGGAAGAGCATATAGGAAACATGGGATTTGGTAAAATAAAAATTCAACTGGCTTTGAACATGGAAATTTTTCATAGCAGATTGAGAAAGCATCTTTAATTGATAATCATCCTCGTGTTTATGGAAATAGAGTGAAGAAACCGCTTGTACTTTGCAGACTTTATTCTGTCTGATCTGATCAGAAAATCATGAGCATGTCCTTTTATAAACATGAGGATTACACAGTAGTTAGTAAGTAGTCTCAATGGGGGTGTCCAATGAAACATAATAGAATGAAAAATTCTGTTGTTATCATTTCTGCTTGTTAATTTCCATCGCAAAGCCCCATATTTTATTTTTTGCTTTGCACTAAGAATAAATTAAGTCAAATTGCTTCAAACAAGTCAGTTATTCTAAGCATATAAGTGAAATAACAAAAAGATCCCATTGTTACAGGTTCTCCCTCTGTCTGATTTCCCTTAGTTTTGTTTTTTTCACTTTCATCTTAAAAAAAAAAAATCATATACTCTTCTGCTTTATAAATGTCTCTGGCTTCATTCCTATTTCCTGACAATTTGCATCTATTTTAAAATGAAGTTTTGGCCCATTTAGAAGTAAATTTGGCTTACTGACTGTTTCTATGCCTGCCATGTAAATTTAGAACAGCAAATAGAGGCACTTAATGTTTTAGAAGAAAATGCGAACAGGAAGAACCTCATCTAAAGCCCCTTCGTTTGACTTGTAAATAGAAAATGAAGCAAATCCCTTTACTCTCCCTTCAAATAAAGGCTGGTAAAGAGAAAGACCCTTGGCTACAAATTTAATCAGATTTTTCAACAGACCACCTCAAAGCTTGAGGTGGGTCTTTGTGTAGGTAAAAGAGCAGCCATAAGAAATCTATAGTTCATCCTCAGGTTGTTTGCTTTCCAGTCTCCTGCTTTTGGCTTACTCATTTAATCCTCATATATAATGTCAGTCTCCTTCATTTTGTTTTAAAAGGTTTATTCATACATAAGAAGCATCACACTTAACTATAAAATAAAAGAAAGCTACCTTACAATATCCTGCATTGTTTTATTTTTTGATTAAAAGGAACATGTAAATCAGAAAATGTTTTATTAATTTTTGGTGTCATTCTTTTTTATAATTTAATAAGTACTTCAAGTAGAAAAAAGTTTAAGTTATAAGACATTTAGAGAGTACAACAAGGAATTAAGTTGACCTCTGATATCTAGTTGAATTTCATAAACAATAGTTTCTGGAACCTGGGCATATTTTTAGAAAGGAATATAACAAAGGAATCCTAACCACTGAAAATCATGAGCATGTCCCATTTATAGGTATCTTTGATCTGTCTGAAAACAAAGTTTCAACTCAGCTTTTTTTTTTTTTTTTGCTGTCGCCTATCAGCAGAACCATGAACTCTGTTAGAATCTGTTCTTACTATATACATATTTACTTATTTTATAGGTTTTTCTTGAAGGAAACATTTTTCTTTCATTATTAAGTCATGGTAATCCTATCTATTTTACTCCACATGAGTATATATAACGGGACAATATTGCCTTCACCCCACCAGCTCTGAGCAACAGGCTCTACTACAGGCCCCCTTCAAATGAGTCATCAGTTTCTTCTCAACATGTGTCATAAATTGCTAAATTCTTTATCATAACGTGTGTCATCGGTTTAACAACTTCATTTCATTGAATTCTTTGACTTTTCTGTTTTTCACTAACTAGAGTAGAAAACACTGGAAACTTAGTAAACAGAACAAAACAAATAAGCAAACGAACAAACAAAAAGCTATGATTAGGCCTTGATTCAGTGGTGTTTTGCATTTTGAACGAGCTTGCTAACTTAATCTCATCTTACGAAACACCATAAATATTGCATTACATTCATCCTTATATATACTCTTTAGCTCCTCTCAATCCTCCTTGCTGTTATGTTTTTCCTAGATTTTTTTAAATACGGTCTAAGATGTTCTTATAGTTTTACATGAACAGATTAGAAAATTTGTAGAAATGCTTGAGTCTTACAGAAAAGGGAGACATTTTGAAGTGAAAGGAATTTTTTACTAATTTAAAGAAACAGAAGTCCTTTAGACAATTATCCAACTGTCTAAGTCTTTTACACAATTGAAGTGTGGTTCTCTTAAAAACCATTTATATTAAAGCCTTCTTTACCAGTTACTACATATCACATGGGTGCTAATAAAATGTCCCTTGCCTAATGAACAGCTGTTATTATTGGTTAAGCTGATTGAAATGAGAGAATTATGACCAGCTGCAAAACACATTCACGAGTGACGAGAGAAACTAGCAGCTGGTATTTGACTTGCTATAAATATTTTTAATTAAAATTTGCCTCCTGGTTTTCAATTTGTGTAATAACAGGAATTTCAGTTAGTTACTTTAATGTCAAAAGGATGTCTTTCTAGTCAGGAATAGCTTTTTAACTCATGGTAACAATAACTATTAACAATAATGGTGGCATTTTGCAGTATGATAAAAAAAAATGAGCCATATAGTGAAACTCTCATTCTTTTCTAGACCTGCACCCAAGAATTTCAAAGTTTTATTTGTTTACTTTTAAAACTTGCATTTCTAGATAGAGTCCTTGCTACCTATCAGGAATTTTTCTAAAGAGTGAAGATAGCGAGTAGATGTATCTTAGAAGTACCGAATGGGACCTGCATTAAGAAATGTAACACACACACACACACACACACACACACACTCTCTCTCTCTCTCTCACTAAAATTCTGTCTTGTTGGCTTATAGAACTCTCATCTCACTCTCATCATTTCAAATTCTCTTATCTCATTATCCACTTGCTCGCAAACATTGATGATTTCTAGAATCTAATTTCCCAGTCACCTCTACTCTGCATCTCTCCTCAGATATACTCAGCTTCTTCATTGTATTAACCATAATCTGTATATCAATGATGCCAAAATCTTATTCTCTAGCCCTACCTCTCTCCTGAGCACTAAAGTTGTATATTTGAATTCTCCTAAGTACTTAAAGCTCATTAGCTTCCCCACATCCATTTGCCCTTCTGTCTTCTAAATTCAATTAATGGCACCAGTACCCACGATATCACTGAATCACACGGCTTGGAGTCACTTGAGGCTTCTCTTTTCCCCTCACATTCTTGACTACATCTTATCAATATCCAAGCTCTGAAAATTTTACTTCTTAAGTATGTCTCACGTCTCTCAACCTTCATCTTCTTTGCTAAAGCCCTTTATCAGGACCAAAAATATTCTTGCCTAGAATATGAAAAATAGCATCCTAGCTGGTCTCCTTATTCTTAGATCTGAACCCTCAAATTTATCACCTACAATAAAATCTGATCACATCATTCCCCTACCTAAAATTTTATAATGGCTTTCGACCATTTCCAAGATTAAAAAAAAAAAAAAAAAAAAAAGTTGCTAGCATGAAATTTAGAGTCCTCAATGACATGTCCCCTGCCTAACTTTTCTATCACTCCCCATTTCATACTCCAGATAAATGGTACTGAATTATTCAAGTCTCTCACTCATAAGCCTTCAAAAATGTAGATTAAAAATGACACTCCAGTGAAGTCTTCCATGGAATCGTCCTTATCCTCTATGATCTCATGACTCTTGATCATGTACCTATATAACATGTATTCTTAGGAGTCTTTACATTAAACAAAAAAATTGTGAAAAAGAGAATTTTTAAAAACATCCATAGCTTTTATTTTAATGAGGTGGACACTTTATTAGTGAAAGTAAAAGATCTTGCCTCTTATTTATAGATGTTATTCAACCCAAACCATTTATTCTCCTGGAAAATGATGACATGTTGGGAGCAATCCTTATTGGTTTACTTAATTTACCTTCAGTGACCTAATACTTCTGTTTTAAATATCTTCCTAGATAAATAGTTATTATAATGTATGACCAATAAATCGGTCGTTACAATATAAATAAGCTTTTAACACATTTATTTATGAAGAAATTGTATTTGAACTTTTCTTAGTGAGAAACAGAATTTAGAGATGAATCTATGGATCTGGACATATATTAATAAGCACATGATTGAGAATTTGCTTGCCTGTACGGTTTCTCAGCACTGCAGGGGAAAAAGAAAAAGTTTCACAAAAAAGGAATTTTCAATACAGTCTAAGTTTCGCTGTATTCAAGAAGTAATCTAACTTTCTAGTTCTGTCGATAATGCAGACCAATCAAAATAGGTGGAAACACTAGACAAAATGTAACACAACCTGCAGATAAGTCTGTGGGCGTGTGCACACGTGTGCATACACACACCCATAAATAGCTGATTTTTTAATTGAAAGAAATTCCAAATCATCAGAAGGGAAAACTTATAGCCAATGTGTCAAATTTGTAATCTGACACCTCAGAAAATCCTAGTTGACGGGATTTTTAATGCCCAAATTAAGACTGCAAATTTGAACCTTGGTTGTGAACTGAAATATCATAATTGAAATGCCTTTACGTATGCATGGAACATTGGAAAAGCTGCTAGATGCGTGACAAGAAAGTTTGTCTTGGCCTATAGTTGAGTGGGAAAAAATGTTTTATTGGAAAGCTTAAGAGTCTATGTCATACACTGATATGGACTCCAAATGTATGTCACTAGCTTTTCATAGGATTCCTTAGGTTGAATAATAGCAACGATGTGATTCTGAACCAATGAACACCTTGAGGTAACCAGCAGAAACCAATATAAAACTGCTTTGTACCAATAGTTTAAAAAAAAAACCTATAATGCTCAGGACTCACAGAGCAGAAAAAAATCCCAAACTGAAAATGAATTCACAATAGGGAAAACAACCAACTATATAAGTAACATTTGTTACTTGAAGGAAAGATAGTACACACATCCATTAGGAGAATTAACACTCTATAAGAACTTGAGCTAAAGAACAATCTGAAAAAGACTATAAAATAAAATGTTTAGGGAGGGTGGTTCCATAGTGGAGTGGTTAGCACGTCTGCTTTACACACAGAAGGTCCTCGGTTTGAGCCCCAGGTGGAGCCACAGACCATATCCCAGGTGCGCCTGGCCCCGGGTGCAGGTGCAGGGAGGTGATGCTCTGCCTGCAGAGATCCAGTTCTTAAGGGGAAAATGGCAACGGCCATAGGTCGGGGGTTGGGGGGGTGGCGGGAGTTAAAGGGGGGGAATAATAATAAAATAAATAAATAAATACAATGTTTAGTGTATGCAAGAGAAAAAAGGACTAGAAACCAAGACCAAAGAATGGGATATTTAAAAGAGAAAAGACAAATATGAAAAAGAACCAAATAAAACTTACAGAAATGGTACAACTAAAAAGGGAAATAGTGAATTGGAAGACAATTCTAAGGAAATGGCTCAGAATGAAGAATAGAGACATACAGAGATACCCAATACCAAAGTGGTAAGAGAAATGAAGTACAGAATAAGAACAATAGAACTCAAAAATTAAAAAATAAAAATAAAAATAACAGAACTCTAAAGGGAATTTCAAAAAGAGAGAAAAGAAATAGTAGAGAAGAGATAATAGTTAAGGAGAAATAGATAAAGATGTTTGATGTTAATGAAAATATGTATTTACAGACTGAAAACACATAGGTCCTAAATTAAGAAAACAAAATCCATATGTAGATACATTGTAGTGAAACTAAAAAGATCATAAAAGTGAAGAGAAATTTTAAAAAGCGACAAAAAGAAAAAATACAGATTATCTACAGAGAAACAAATATTAGACTGATAGTCATATCGCTATCAGCAAAAATAAAGGCTGAAAGACAACTGAATAATATCCATAAATGGTAAAAAAGAAAAAAGTAAACCTAGAATTCTCTACCCAAGGGAATTTCTTCAAGAGTGAGAATAAAATAAATCATCTAAAGAAGGCTGAAAGAATTACTCAAAGATATATTTATTTCACTGAGCAAGAAATTGAATCAATAGAGTTTGAGAGTGGCAATAATGTACAAACAAATGAGTAAATATGTAATTAGATCTAAATAGCTATTGAATTCAAACAAATACATATATATGAATGTGTGTTATATGTGATTAATTAGAGGATATTTTAAAACAATACATGATATATCTGTTCAACATTATATTGGATGTCCAAGCCAGCATGGTAGGAAAAATAAATAAAAGGTGAGGACTGGACAGAAACAAACTGCCATTATACCAAGACTACAGTATTGGTTATGTAAAAATTCCATGAGAATCTACAAATTAATATAATCAATAAGAGGGTTCTGAATACTTGTAACATATAAAATTAATATATAAAAGTTACTTCCATTCCTAATTTTATCTACAATGCAGAAAATGTAATTTTCAGAGATGTCATTTAAAATAAGAACACAATACTAGATAACTTATAATACCTCTTAAAATGTACAGAAGTGTGTGAAATGTTGTGGAAGGATACTAAAGAAGATCTAAATAACTGGGAAGGTTATACCGGTCCTATAAATAAAAAAAATTAATATCTTAAAGGTATCAGTTTCTGCCAAATTAGTTTTAAATTCATTACAATCACAAAATTCAATAGCTCTGTGTGTGTGTGTGTGTGTGTGTGTGTGTGTATGTATTAGAAACAGATTCCAAATATTTAATTAATGAACAAAGGCACAAGATTAGCTCTGGCAATTTTTTTAAAACAGGGATAAGATACAGAAAAATCTAACTACTAGATAATGGTGTTAGTACGGGGATAGCTAAGTAAACCAGTGAAACAGACTAGAAAGCCCATGTACGGAAACATGATCTATGACAGAGGAGGTATTACAAAGCCACAGGAAAGGACAGTTTAGTCAATAGTCTTGAGACAAATGGTTTTCTATTTAGAAATAATACAATTTGATTTCCACTTTACACTATATCTCAAAGTCAATTCAAGATGAATTAAGATAAAAATGTAAAAATAAAACCATGAAAGCTTTAGGGGAAAAAAATGAGAAAAATTTATGATCACTTTTATGGAAAGAGAATTTTTAAACAAGACACACTATGTATACATATGTTATATGTGTGAGAATTTTCCAACTCCGGATGGTATTGGCAAAATTAATTTAAAGGCAAGTATTTGTAAGAATTGGGTATTCTAAAATTCTCTGAAATATAGAAAGTAACTCAAATGCTTTTCGAGATCATGTGATCTGAAAGTATTCCTTAGTAAATAAAAGCTAGCTTAAGTTTGTTAGTTTAAGTAACAAACTTGGTTTATTTAGCCTGGGTGTTACAAAAATAAGTCCATGTTAATAATTTACTTTTATGTCTATTAAAATGTTTCCAGAGGTTATAAAATGTTCAAGCTAAAGAACATAAATGTAATACTACTTAGATTTCAAAAGACATTGAGATTTTAAGAGGTAAAATCTCAATATACGTAGGAAAACTTCTAGGGTATATCATATGGGTAAACAATGGTTGTAAATTAACAAATAGTCCAGGCTATGGGAAACCCAAGAGAGCCTGCTCCCTGGCACCCCATTTTCTTGTTTTTTACATTTCTTCATGCATCACAGTGCATTTAAAGCTGGACTTAGAAGAAAAAACTTATGAGCTGATTATTATTGAAAGAAGACATCTTATGATATTGCCAAGGTTTGATAGTCACTTCAAAAAAATGCCAAGTTGATAATCTCTTCCTCTCATAGCAAACCCCCAGGAGACAAAGACTTTAGATATTGTTTTTTGGGAAAGGACATCAAATTAAAGACACTCTCTCCTATCTCATTGGAAGAGACCTTATGCAGTGCCTGACTGTGAATGGATATCTACTCCTGTCTACAGACAGCAATGACTCAATCGAGGCCAAGAAGCTGCTGACACCAGAGGCAGACGCTGTCCCAAGACATTGACTAGGCTTGTATACCTGTGGATTAACATTGAACTCAGAATCCATTTTGTTTGACTGTCTTTACCTGTCTGCTAATAGTATTAATACTTGTTCTTTGGGTTTTACTATACAGTCCAGCTGTTCGTGATTACTGAACACGTATAACATAAGTTAATACTCTTTTTTTGGCTTTTGTAAATGTTATACTAGATGCCAAATTCAGAAAAATGAGACAGAAGGCAAAACTTGGATTATGATAGTTTACAAGATAGAAATGAGCCAGAGCGGTTTTTCACAATGAAGGCCGTAAGACCTGACTGCCTTCCATTTACCTGCCTTTAACCTTTTGAGAAAATCACCTTAGCTCAGATCCCATGGTTATGGTATTGCTCCATCCCAAATGGTCAACAGACAATTTTGATACTGAGACTTCTTAGGAATAAGCCTTCCTAGTACTGTGAGATCACAGTATCCTACCAAAAGATTGGTCATCAACGCATCCTTTGGATTGATTTATGACCAAAACAGAGAACAGTGGACAGAAAAATAAAGGAGGTTATATGGAAAGTAACCTCACAAGTCATCTGATAAATTCCTATCTGGGCAGGTCATGGTGGGTAGTCATGCATCAGGCCTATAATTTCTTTAGTAAAAGGCTTCTCTTTGCCTTAAGTAAGCCCCATCCATTGTTTCTGTGCATCTAGGTTGACACACCTTTGAAATGCCACCTTTTAGACCCCTCAAGAAAGCACATAGTCTTAACTACTCTGTAATGCAATCTCCACATGACCACCCCCAAGAGAGCACATAATCTTGACTCTCCTGTAATCTCATCCCCATTTTGCTTCCTCTCACCTCCATGTAAACTTCCTTACTTCCCTCCTTAATTTCAAATGCATAAAAGAAGCTACCAACCTGTGATCCTCCGGAGGATTTGAGATCTTGCTCACAGGCATATGTTGTCAGTTTGGCACAAATAAACTCATAAAAATTCAGAAGAAAATTTTTAAATAAAACATAAAATTTGTAAATCATAAAGAGTTTTACAAATTTAATTACATTAAAATTTAAAATGTCTTTTCATCAAAGGATGCCACAAAAAAGTGAAAAGAAAAGCTACATACTGGCAGAAGTTGTCTGCAACACAACATAATACTATTTTGTGACTATCTGATTGGTAAAATTCAAAGGCTGAATATCAAATGTTGATGAGGATGTATATTGAGTAAAAAAGCATGTTGTTAAAAACGTTCAAATAATACTTATATAAATTAAAATTATACAAAACAATACTGTATGCTATTATGGGTGAATGCATATCATATGTTATAAAAGTGTAAAGATATGCATGGGAAAGACACTTGCCAACCTTGGAACGATGATGATCACTGAGCGTGAAGGGTTAGGAATTCTGAAAAACAATATGACAAAATGATATTTCAGGTAGTAAGTGACAATATTTGATTTTTTCTGTACTTTTCTGTAGGTTTAAAATATTTCATAATTAAACAAAATTAAAACAAACATTGACTTTAAAATAAATTACATTTATATGCATATGTGTGTATATTTGATTAATTGGGGATATTTAAAAACAATGTATGATACTTCCATTTAACATTATATTGGATCTTTTTTTAGAAACAATGGAAAAATTATTCTTATAAAAAAGAGTCTTTATGCCTTAATCTGGACATATTACATATATTACCTAAGCATTAAAGCTACACTTGGTAAACAACCTTGATCATTAGAAGAATAAACAAACGGTTTCAGCCCTGTTAAAATCTGCATGACTGTGTGATGCTCTCTCTGAAGATGACGAGGGTACAGAAGATGATCAGGATGGAAATGGAAATTGGAGGCAGAGACATCTAGTTTCCTAATAGCAACTGAATTACAGAAAATGTTAAAGGGCACAGGCATAACTCATTGATATCAGCCAATTCAGCATAAAGCACAGAGCTGTGGATGGCTGAGTTGGAGAGATTTCAGTTTACACCGTTCTATTTTAAATGGGGATGCAGAGGAGCACATAAAGAACAGGGACATTCAGTGGTTTTTGTCTCGATCACACCCTGCTGCCTCTTGCTTGGCATTGAGGCTAGCAGCCTCCCACACATGCTAAAGAGGCGCCTGGATGGGCTTTTCCTATTCACTCACCATAAGCCAGATTTAGGAATTTGTTTCTATGCAGCACTGCCTCAAAAGTGCTGATGGCACAGCTGATTAAAGATGTGGTCTGGCTGAATAAAAATTACGGCTGACCCGGTTTTCTGCCATTTGGCACAGACTCTCAGGCCCTCTCTGCCAGATGCCCCCTCTTCTGCAGCCATTGTCTCTCTCACAGCACCTGGCAGAGAAAGTCATGGCCCTTCTGAATTCCCTACTCCCTGTCCTGTGTTGACTTCCGGGATAGCCATTACCATTTGGAATGTCTTTCGAGTTCTCTGTTTATGGATTCGGGGCTCCTTTAGGGCTAGAACTACATCTTCAAGAATATGTGTGTAACTTGCTCAAAGTGGATCTATGCTGTTTTTGGAAAAACATATCTACTGAATAGATACAATAAAAAAATTCTAGCATTTCATATAAAAAATTATTTATTCTAGTTTAGTGATCCTGGAAGAAAAACACATACCCACACACATGCAGACACACATACACATGAGTGTGTGAACATATTTTTCAAATTGCTCTTTTTCATATGAATGTCTCTTATATCTTTCCTAAATCAATGTAGTATTCTATATTACTTTTTAAAAAGTATTCTAAATTGTAACAAAGCTTTATTATTTAAAGATGAATGTGAGTTTTGGAATTAGCTGAGATACGTAGAGTTCATTTTAATCACAACATAGCAAAACCATCACATGGGATCTCACAAATCTGCCAAAATTCTTTTTAAAATGTATGCATTCCTCCCTAACTTTTCAGATAAAGGGTTTACTAAGAACATCTACACCAGTCTGGGACTGCTTAACTCTGGACTCTTTTACAAGGAAGAGCATTTATCTATTTTTTTTTTTTAATTTGTAACCAAACAAAATTAAGACAATAATAGATAAAGTAGTACCTCAGAATATGTTAAATGTCACCAAAGTGGCAGATATAAGCTTTTTATCAAAGTTGAGGTTCAGAAAATTGTAATTCAGTATCTTCAGGAAGTTCCTTATTCGTCCAGCTCTGCAATGACAGAATCTGAAATCATGGTTTTATTCTCTCTCTTTATAAGAGTTTCTGGCTAATCACAAGCCTGCCTGGAGTAATCAAGGACACCTGTTGAGCTCACTTCTCTTAATTTATATTCATCTATAATTATATTTCATGTTTGTGGACAATGCATGCCAATCGACTACAGCCTAAAAATTCCAAAGAAAGTCTGTTGTTGACCAAATAAGTAAAATAATTTTGGTTAAATTTATTTTTATAATTTTTTGTTTAGGTTATTGTAAGAGTATTAGCCTATTATTAATAAAATGCCTAGGTTCTATCTGTGGGGTCGGCAGAAACCCAAAAATAGCTCATTGAGAATTGATGAAATCTATTTACTGTTCTGCGTTTCTGCTTTTTCCTGCTTGAGAATGTTAGATTTTAATGAATAATTCAATGGCTTAAATTTAATTCCCACACCACTGCTATCCTACTTATACAAACCAAATGATACTAAAAAATAAATAACAATGAGAATCCAGGCAATTTGAGGTCTTTTCATAATGCTAATAATACTGTAGCCGAAAACGAGTTCTGGAAACTCAAAAAATAGTATACAGAGACATTGGGGCTTATGCTTTAATAACTTACATTTGGCCCTTCAGAAATGTAATGTGATTAAAAAGTTGCCTGTGGAAATTCTTTTCACCTCCTTTTATAACATTCATTCAGTTGATTATTTTAAAAATGTTTATTACACACTTACTAGGTGCCAAACACTGTGCTTGACACTTGGCAAAAGTATTCACTGCCTCTAAGGAGCTCCAAGGACTTTAAGGAGTCTAATGGGCTTACATTTATTTCTTCTACTAAAAAATGTTACTGATGACCATTGACTCATAAAGACTGATATAAGTTAAACACACAGAAATAGAGGCAAACCTTCGAGGTAAAGCTTCTATCATGACAATTATAATTATTATAATACTTGGAAATTTAACTGTATACAATATGTCTTTGTCAGTTCATGCTGCTATAACAAAGTACTGTAGACTGAATGCCTTTTAAACAACAAGATTTAACTTTTTTGTGGTTCTGGAGGCTGGAAGACCAAGATCAGGAAGCCAGCATGGGTGCAGTTCTGGTGAGAGCCCTCTTCCAGACTGCAGACATCTTCTTGTATCCTCACCTGACAGAAAGAGAGTGAGAGAACTCTCTGGGACCCCTTTTATAAGGGCACTAATTCTATTTATAAGGACTTCACCCTCATGACCTAATTATGTACAAAAGGCCCCGCCTCCTAAAACCATTACATTTGAGAATAGGATTTAAACATAAGATTTTTGGAAGGACACTAATAGTCAGTCCATTGCACAATATATACAGTCTCAGGAGGTAATTGCTGTTATTACTCCTTTATACAAATGAGCAAACTGAGTATTACTCAAGTCCTATAACTTGTCCAGAATCACACCACCAGTAAGGATTTAAGCAAGGATTTGAACCAGGTAATTCAACTCTAGAGCCTACAGCAGTGATGTTTTCAAAACATTTTTTTAATAACACACAAAGAATTTCTCATATTCCCAGATGTTTACATATCTGAGAAATGTCTTCTCTACAGGGAGAACTTTTAAATATGCCCCATGATATGTAGCCTGTGGCAGCCTTGATTTTTTTAAAACATGTATTTTCAGTCTCAGACTCTATCCCTCTGAATGGGACACAGCACCTCACCATTGAATTCAGAGTGGTCACAACTCTGGGCTTCTCAAAACTAAGAGTATTTTTATCTGGTTGAGACAGGTTGGTACTGGGGGCTTTGTTATATTTACTTTAAATATTTCAATATTTATTGGTCAAGATCTCATGCTTAAAAGATAAAATGCTATGAAAAAACCAAGATGATTTTACACCACCCAAACACACATGTTCCGATTAATTTCAGGCTCCTGCTAAGTACACCAAGGCCGCCCTAAAGTTTCTGTAGATGACCCTTTGATATATGATCAGCATTGTTCGTGGAAGTTAATCATTTGGGATGATATTCATCTGTGAGAAATAAGAACCCAATAAACATTTAAAATATCAGGCTTAGCCAGCATCTCTAAAATGTAATCAAAGGACTAAATTTGTTCTCTTTCTGTTCTATCAACCTTAGTGACAACTTTCATCCTCATAGATTCATGATGGCTGCTATACTTCCAGCCATCACAAGCATGTTCCAAGCAGGAAGAATGGGGAAAAGCAAAGCAAATAGAAGCCTGGATAGTCCCCAGGGACTTCCATCTACAACTCATAGGCCAGAATTGAGTTACATAGCTACTTTTATCTGAGAGAAAGGCTGGGAGTTGAACTTAATCACTTTCTAGCCTCGATAGTAGGGAAAACAAAAGGTTTGGAAAAGATGTTGAAAGAGCCATACTACGACATCGACTACAGAAGTCATTTGCCTATTTACCTCAGAAACTATGGAAAACATAGGAATGTTTCTACGTCTCTGTGTATGTGATTCATCTCTTATTTTGGTAATGAAAGGTTAGGAAGAATAATTTGGGGTTTTTGCTAATCCGCTTAGTTACTTTAGAGAGAAAATGATAGGGTACAACCTTTCGAGGTGGCACCTTTGAACATGTGACAGATCACTGTGAACCAGAGTTGTATCACTATTTGGTGCATATAAAAAGAGGAGGCTTTGGAGAAACAGAAAGACCATACAGGGCCTACAGGAACCTAATTCCCAGAGCATTTCCAGGAGAGGTTATAGAGCATCTCAGGATTCCGAATTGGAGCTTCACAGCTTCCACTCTAGGGATGATTAAAAACTTAATTATTGTCTGCACTTAGTCCCCAAGAAGCCCTCAAATTATCCTTTCAGAGAAACACTTTGAATATGTTACTGGGATTGTCGAGGTTTAAATAGAATTATAGCACCGTATCACTGGAAGGAAACTTTAGAATGTATTTAGTCCAAGCCCTCTTACTTTCATCCGAAGAAACTGAAGCCTAGGAAATAATTTGTCCTGGGATACCCAGGTGACAATCATTTTGGTGTCCTTTTCTATTCTACCAGTTGGAAGAAGTAGGAACACTCCTACAGTGTATTGCCATAGCACTATGTACTTCCCATATGTAACACTTAACTGCAAATATTTGTTTAGTATCCTTCACCTCTTCCCTGTATACTCTCAAGCAGGCAGGGACTATGTCTGCCTCATTAAATGGATTATTTCTAGAGCCCAGTATAACTTTGGGGATAGAGTAGACACTTGATGTATTTTTATGGAATGAATAAATGAAAGGCCAGATGGTCTGAAAAATGCTAAGGACAACCTGATAGAGGTTGTAATCTTTTTTCACAATCATCAGCATTGTCAAGGTCATTATTATCTATGTCATCAACAGAAATTGGGTAACCAATATAGTATTAGACTAGGAAAATTTTACTACCTATTCCATTCCCAATGCCCTCGTCACCCACTTTCCCAGGACTAAGGAGCGTGTTAGTCCCTCCTGTTCGTGAATCTGTAGGTGAAGGGAAACATACTTTCAGTAAAATGTCCCATTCTCTAAGATACTGATTACCCAATAATGATATAGATCCAGAAATTCTGAGTTGAAATTGAGTCAAACATATACTTTTAAGTGCAAAACTGAAGAGATTGCAATAGTATCTCTCATGATAAATCTTAAGGAAACTTTCTTAACTGTCTAGAATGGTATGGAATATATAACCAGTTTATATAGTCTCTCACCTTATATCCTATATCCAGCTGAAGTCCAGTGACAAAAACACCTTATATTTGCCATATCATTGGAGTCTGCTGTATATCTTACATTTTCAACTGTTTACTTTTGAGACATGGTCTGTGTTTCTAAGGTTATACAGATAATTGTTTTAATTTCATTTAAACAGAGATCCTGTCTGGAATGATTGGGACTAGAGGACACCCATAGACTGCAGACTGTCTAGTCAGCAAGGCATGTGAGTAGCTGGAAATCTGTCATTTGTTACCCCAGGTAAGAATGCATTATAGGAAGAAGAATCACTTCTTGTTATTTATAAATCTATTTATACATCCTTATGTTCATGGCAGGATGAGACACCATAGAATTAGGAATGATACAGATTTTGAAAGATCATAATGATTATTTCACTAACTCTTGAGAGTAAGTAAGGCTCTCCCTAGTGGTTGGAGAAGAAAAGGTTTGAATCTCTTAAAGGCTATAGTTTCTCCACTTAAAGAAATCATCCTATGAACTGAATATTATTTTGTTCCTTGTAAAGTTACAATCTAAAACAAGTGACTCTTAGTATTAAGTTCATTGCCCTAACCATAATAATTTTATGTCATTATTATTCATTTAAAAATACTGGTGAATCTCAACTATTATGTTCCTCATCTTGCCAAATAAAGCTTGTTCTTTAAAAATTATAATAATCATCTTATTTGAATTTTTCAAATTCTGTATCAATAAATTCTCATCCACTTATTCCACAACTATGTGACAAATATAAAAAATGACAAAAACTATTTACTGGTATCATTTATTTTTCTCTTTAAGTGATAGCCTTTCGTCGAAGATACACTTTTTCAAAATATCTGCCTGGGACCTTTTTAGGCAAGGACATGTCACTTATCCCATTAACATCATGGGACTTTACAATGAGTTTTCCATGAACAGACATTTCAAGATTAGCTCTTCTGTCATTAGACCTTTAGTTTGTAAAATGAGTCAAGTTTACAGCTCCTTTTCTGTCCGAATCTTGCCGCAGCGAACTTTGATCACTCCATAATTGACTTAATATTAAGTTCCCAAAATAGTGAATGGGTGGTTTATAAACAATAGAAATCGATTTCTCACAGTCTGCAGAATGAGGAAGTCCAAGATCAAGGTGCCTGCAGATTCAGTCTGGTGAGGGCTGGCTTTCTAGTTCATAGACAGCTTGTCTTTTTGCTGCGTCCTCACAAAATGGAAAGATCAAGGGAGGTTTCTCTAGCCTCTTTTAGGACACTAATCCCATTCACCTGGTTAGACCTAATCACTTCCCACAGGCCCCACCTCCTAATACCATCACCTTGGGGGTTAGGATTCAACATATGCATTTTGGGGACACAAGCATTCAGATCATAGCAGTAATCTATGATTTTATCTAAAGGCAAATAACCTCTTTGGGGAGGAACTACATTTAATTAGCTTCAATCACATGCAGGCTCTGCGTTAATTGCATTATATATATGTACTGTGTACATAAGTGTGTATTGTTTAATATTTATTACAAACATGTAAACTATTTTTCCTACTTTACAACTGAGAAAATAAAAATGTAAAGAAAATAAATAAATAACTTGACCAAGGTCACACTGCTAATAGATTGCAGAGCTGGGATTTAAATGTAGATACTAGTCTCTTTATCCAATATCTGTTCATTCAATAATTAAGCATGTCTATGGGAAGGATATTGTGTGAGAAGATGAAGCAGCAAAGTAAGTAAGCCTGAATCCCTGCTTTCAAAGAAGTCACCACTAATTTTAAAAGACGAGGGAAGTGCCTTGACAGCAGACGCCTGGGATATTATAGAAAACCATGCTATATATGAAAGAAGAGTGGTTTCTCCATTTGGAATTTGCTTATGAAAAATGCCCTTTATTAAGAAGAAAATCAGTAACTGAAGCTTCCAGAAATTTAGGATTTCTTTGTTTCTTTCATAATTCAAACATTTTAAGCACAGAAATGGTCATGGTTCAGACTGTGTTAATAGGGCCCAGGCCAGCACAGCACCTATTCCTCCAGGGCTAGCACATCCCACCTTTAGCTCCCCCAAAGCTCATAAGGTAGGAGAAAAAAAAATCCTTCCTTATCAGATCCCTTTCAGTGTTAGCAAATCAACAGACATAAAATCCCAAATGGGAGGGCTCCGCCCACATCTTGAATTGTGAGTATATACTCCTACCGAGAAACTGCTAATTAGATTGCAGATAACTAAGCTGTATTACAAGCTCAGAGGGAACATTTTCTTCTCTCTCTCTCTCTCTTCTCTCTCTCTCCTCTCTCTCTCTCTCTCTCTCTCTCTCTCTCTCTCTCTCTCTCTCTCTCCTCTACCTCCCTCCCTTCCTTCTTCTTTCTCTCTCTCCCCTTCTCTTTCTCTCTTCCCTTCTTTTTCTTTCCTTCTTTTCTTTCTTTCTTCTATTAGTTTACTGCTGATGCATTAGTGAGGGACTCTTAGAAAGACTATGCTATCACAGTACCACCCTCTCAATTATATTATCATTAGCTGATGTAATCTTTTCAATGTGGTCGTTATTTGTCTTTCCCAATTAGGATGTTAAGCACCATAAAATCAGGAACCTTATGTGTCTCATTTAGCATTATGTACTCTATACCTAGAACTGTGCCAGATGTGCAATGGACAATAAATCTATTCAACAAATATTTATTGAGAATGATTAAATGAGTGAATGAAGGAATAAATGCTCTATTTTACCAGGACTTTTATGAAGCTAAAAACTGTATCCTCTAAAAAGGAATTACCTTATTTTACCACACTTATTTGTTTTTCTCATTTCATTTCTCTGAAAGAATCTTCTATTTCAATTAGCAAAGTGAGAACATCAAGAGATATATGATCCTATTTTAAATGTCATAGGTCAAATATCTATTGCTGTGTAACAAAGATCCTGAGATCATAATGGCCTAAAACAAATATTTATTAATTCTCTTGTTTTTGCAATCTGGCTGGACAGTTCTTTTGTTCCATGTGGTTATCTACTGGAGCTGAAATATCTAAATTTCTTCTTCACTCACTCATGTGATTGTGAAGATTGTCAGATGTGATGACTGGAACATCTGAGAGCTGGCCAAGCATGTCCTGTCTCTTTCTCTACACATGGCTACCTTGGGCATCCACACAGCGAGGTGATCTCTGGGTAGCTAAACTTCTCACACTGCAGCTCTTCTGAGTGAGAGGAAGCAGAAGCTGCTAGCCCTCCTGAAGGCTCGACTGGGAATTAGTAGTCAGGTCCACAGCATACTGTTGGTCTAAGTAAGTTACAGGGCCAATCCAAATTCAAGGGGAGGAGAAATAGGCTCAATTTCTTGGTGTGAGGAGTGGCATGCATATACAAGGAGAGAAAGCATTAAAGTGGCTATCTTGGAGACTACATATCACATAATGAGGTGGTTTAAGGTTGCTTGCCTGACTGCCTTAAAATTGCTTTGACTATTGTACCAGTAAGTGTCAGGAAGGAATAATGAACATAACAGTAGATGAGGTAGGCAAATATTGCACCCTCTTCACTCCTAACTTGATGCTGATGACATGCTGACATTATTTCATTGCTTTGGTATGGTGACAGCTCCAGCCAAGTCACTATTTCCAGACACCTGACCATCTGTCCTAAATTATGACTAATTACCATTATAATGATTCTTCAGCTTTATTAAACACCTGTCTTCTACAAAATCCAGTGGGATACAAAAAGACCCTCATTAATCATCACAACAGCCCTGTTGAGAGTTTGAAGGAAGTAGGTGTATTTTCATTTTAGGAATGAAGACTGAAAAAAATGAATCTCTATGAAGGTGAACGAAGATCATATAGCTGGTCAGCTTGAATGAAGGGAAGAGGCAACTAAGGTATATGGGAGAGTGTGTGTGTGTGTGTGTGTGTGTGTGTGTGAGAGAGAGAGAGAGAGAGAGAGAGAGAGCGCGCGAGCGAGCGAGAGAAGGGAGAGAGAGGGAGGGACAGAGACGGAGACAGAGAGAAATGTTCTGGGAAAAAACGAGTCATTAAGATTATTTTCTCTTTTCTCTTCCAATGCTATACGGCAACCACTTACATGCCTTAACATTTTAAAATAGTCCTAGGAGAAAAAACTTCTGGTAAAATCAAAACTGAATTGTCCCCCCAAAATCATTGTAATGAGATTTAACCTGTATTAAATTCAAATTTGTTATTCTTCTTTCTAGCTATATGTCCTGGCCCTCATGCATTGACGGGTATGTTTCAAAGGTCTGTTGTACAGATTAAATGGAGACACGTAGCACATAATGTATGATAAGTGCCTCATAATAGGTTCCCGATAAATGGGAATAGTTGTTATTATAAGTTTTTGATCTTAGAAATATTATTAAGACAGAGAGGATTTTTTAAAAAGCCCTCTCTCTTTATTCTATACCTTGTGGTTTTTAAAAACAACACTTGATTAAGTTACTAGATCTGCATGTTATTAAATGCAGCTGAATTTGCACATTTAGACCTAAGTCTGTGTGACTTCACACATCAGTTAATACCTCTGGGTGTTACGATTCTACCTGCGACTTAACAAAACTAGACCACATGATCTCTAAGGTTTTTTGCATCTCTGACATCTGCTATTCTATGGAAATAGAAAGTCTTTTGTTAACTCAAGCCATCGTTTGGGGCCATTTTGCCCTCTAGTGGCAAGAGTCAAGAAAAAATATTCCTTCTGAGAAAAAGTGTCAGTCATTTCCATACCCCATCAAATCTGATGTTTTGATAAATGCTTAGACTTACTTCAATACTGTTTATGTACACGTAAAAATTATCAGTTTACAATAACAAACATTTATATAGTTTCTGAAGGTCAGGAATTTGTGAGCAGTTTAGCTGGATGCTTCTGGCTCAGGGTCTCTCAGGAGGGTGCAATAAAGATGTCAGGGCTACAGTCATTTGAAAGCTTGACTAGATTGGAGGATGTTCTTCCAAGCTCTCTCATGAGTCTGATGGGAGAAAGCTTCAGTTCCCTCCCACATGGACTTCCCTATAGGGCTGCTCAAGACATAGTAGATGGCTTCTTCCAGCTACTGAGAGAGAGGCAAACATCTGAGAGAGAGAAAGGAGGCAGGAAGGGGCAGGGGAGAGGAAGAGAGAGAAGCTGCTATGTCTTTTACAAACTAATTTCAAAAGTTATATACCATGGATGAATAAACTAGAATTACAAGGACTCAGTATAAGTAAATCTCAAAACAAACTATTCCATAAAAAAAAGCAAGTTGCACAAGTACATACAGCATATATGTTTGTATATATACTTTATATGTATATAAAATACTTATAATTGTATACATATTTATTAATATATAATGTGTAAATAGGTCATATGTAAAATATTTAAAGCCTATTTTGTCTTGTTTAAAGATTGTTTGTACGTGTCTGTGAGTGAGTATATAGTAGCCATACAAACAGAAATATACATGGAAGTGATAAACACCCAACACATGTGAGTGATCACCTCTGATGGAAAAGGGGAGGAATGAAATTAGAGAGGAGTGCACAAGGGCTTTAATTGGCAATATTTTATGTTTTAAGTTTAATTATGACTACAAAGCATTTGTTATATTAGTCTATCTGCCTTTTTATAAACCTGAAATAGTTCATTAAAAAATATAATCGTATAGTTATTGCCTCTAGAAAATAGAAAAATAGGACTGTGGAGAGAGTGACTTCATTTTGCATATATGTAAGATTTTATTATATACACATTTATGTAAAGCTAGAACAAAAATGACAAAAATGTTAACATTTATTAATTACAGGTGGATGAGTCTTGGATGATGGTTGCATAATTCCTTGCATTTTCCTTTTTTATTCTTTTTAAATTAAAAAAAAAAATACAGCCATTTCCTGTAGGGAAAAATGCTACATGGGGGAATAATCATTTTAAAGGGGGTTACACCACTATTAGAGCAGATCACATTTTAAGTATCACCACACGTGCCTGGAGATATATAGACCGACTTATTAGACTAATCAATGCATGTTTTAAAACCTCACAGCAAATATGTAAAACTATTACCCTCACTTCCTCAAATAAAATTTTAGCAAATACCTTCTCCATCTATCTTGTTACTGGGCCTAAGTAATTCTTTAAGTGTGTGGCTTACTGTTAATAAAATGGTGGCATGGGAATGAGGGATGGTGATGAATAAAACCTGAAAATGTATTAATTCCTTAGATAACTTACTACACTTACCGCGGTACACGTTGTTTTTGCTTCTCTGGCCTGCATCCATTCTCGTTCTTTTAGCAACAGTTCTCAATTTTCACTTAGAAGTCATTCCTTCCCATTCCCAGCCCACATGGTTTACATGGGTGTGATTCACCTCTGGGTCCCGCAGGGATCTAGGAATGGCTACAGAGAGTCTTTCTGGGACTTTTGATGGAACTCTTAGGAAGAAAGAAACTCTTCTTCTATTGAAGATTTAATCCTGGAGCTGCTGGTAGACAGCTTTGCTTCAGAAGACAACACAGAAAAAGCAAAGCCAAAAGATAGTGGGTGGAGCAGGCAAGAGGAGAGGGAGAGGGAGGAAGAGAGAGCGATTGAGAAAGTGCATAAATGTCTCTATGACATAATGTTAAGGTCTTAGATCCCATTCTCAGCTATGTAGGACAATAAGTCCACTTCTTTTGTTACTTTGAGTTTTGATAACTTGGAAGTCAAAAGAATGTTGAGAAGTATACCTATATGCAAGTATGAAAGCATACTAAAATTCTCATTGTAAAAGGCATGTGCTTATTTATTAAGGTAAAGGAGCCCCTTCATCTCCTCTGCTTCTCCTGGGAAGCTCTAAGGACAGGGGACTCGAGTACTTGAGATCAGATCTGGGCTTATGAGACACTTCTTCCATGTTGCTCTAAGGCAGAGTCCTTAACCTAATAGCCTGATCCTCCAGGGTTTAATGGAAGAGTGATAGATATGTGAACATCCCATCAAATTGTGGGTAAATGTTATATGTACCCCAATACATGTCCTTTTCTGGGGAAAGGGTCCATAGATTTCATCACATGAGTAAAGGATTGGTGAACCAAAAGAGGTTAAAATCACTTTTAGGTGATCAAAGCAAAAATGTAGTGTTAAAGTCTGAATTTTCATGTCTCTGTGTGTCAGGTGTTAGACTTTTTAATTAGAGAATTTAAAACAATAAAGAAGCAATGTTACCATCTTATTAACATCATGAAATGACTTGTTTAAATATAAACCCACTACATGTTTAAAATACTTTTCATCTAAAAAGTTCATTTCATCACAGGCCATCTACAGTTACCACTGAAGGATGGGAGAGGCATATAGATTTAAAAAGTGACCAGAAATCTGCTTCCTGAAAAAGTTCAAATATTCCTCCAGTGACATGTAAACAAATAAAAGATCGTACTTTGCTTGTTCTATTTGCATAAAATAATAATTCTCAGCAGTATCACTACATTTCATATGCCACTGATTAAATCTTGAATATTCATGCATGCATTAAAAAGCCTTCTGTTGTTATGTGGAATCTAATACCGTAAAATGTGTTCCAGCTTCCCTTTAGGGAGAATATTATCCTAAAAATTAAATCAAAGCTGTTGCTTACCAATAAGAACAATTCAGGAAGAGAAAGAACAAAAACTGCCCAGGAAATAGTAAGAAAGGCTAGATTAGATTCCCAATGTAATATTAATATTTTGTATGCCTGGGGCCTGAAGAGACTAATATTCAAGTAGAATGAATGTCTTTAGACCCCAAGCATCCACCGCATGTACAATTTCCATTGTTTGTTCCAGTAATGAGACAACTGAATTCCAGAATGACAGGGGCAGAGTTGAGAGAAATGGAGCAGGATTGCCCACCAAGGAGCCCCACATAATAATGAACAGCCACCTGGAAACTTTGGCGTTTGATATCAGGCAAGTTCTGCCCTAAGTAGGTAAAAAGAGTGGAAAATAACATTGCTTTCATGGCATGCCTGGTTAGGAGGAAAGCACTTACTGGTCCTCTGAAGTAGAATCACAGAAATTAAGGACATCTACAGACTCCAAGTTCTTAACCTTGGCGCTATCAACATTTTGGGGTTGAAAAATTCTTTGTTGTCAGGTCCTACCTACCCCAGACCAACTGAACTATAAACTGGGAGTGGGGCCAACCCTCCACTTGATTCTGAGGTTGGCTAAAGTTTAAGAAATAGTAATCTAGCTTAACTCACTAATTGTACAATTGAAGAAACAGAAGTTAGTTAAGTGTTTATTCAAGATCAAACAGCTGGTTAGCAGCCAAAGCAGTACACCATATCTCCTAATCTAGAGTTGGCTACAACCAACTTTGCAGGAAGAGGTGGATACCCTGCAAGGATATTTCTTGTCAGCATGAACCACGGTAATGACAAATGAAACATCTTTTTGCACAGCAGAAAACAGTCCATGATTGCTTGAATGCTTTTCAAATTTGCTCTCTCTTTTAGATTCCCAGGTTTCCTAGGCTTTGATGCAGAACACCACACTTTTATTGACATTTTTCTAAATAGGTTAATAACATGATTAGTTTATAGAGGTGCTGGTTTATTGTGTTGTTTCTTCTTGACAGTTATCACTAGATCCCTATTTTATTATGTAATCACTTGGAGTTAGAAGAGGCCTTATTTTTACAGCCATAATAATTATTACTGTTATTGATTTTGACAGATAAATGTTGATTTAAGATTATAAATCTTCTGTGAGGTTGACTAGAATAGAAAGCAGTTTATGTATATTAGAAAATAAAAAATGTTCAACCCTATGTGAGAAATTCTCTCGACTGCTTATTTAAAAAAAAATCGATTACTGTGGAAAAATCATTTTTATCCCCAGTAAATGAGTATAAAAATGTTAAATGGAAAATAAATCATGTTTATTTGACCAGTGTTACTGCTCTTTTTAATAAAAGCTAAGTACATTTCCCCAGACATTGCTAAGGCACATCCTGACTTCTCTGCCCATACCCTCTGGGTTCATTTTGTGAGAATTTGGGTTTCTAATTCCAAAGAAGAGTTGTGAAGCCAATTTGCTTTGCATGGGAAAATGACCAAGCAGGTTAAGAGCTGGTGGAACACATCACCTCTAGGATGGCTGCATATGGGTCCAGGTTGCTTAAGAGACCAAGCGAGGGAAAAGTTACAGTCAAAATGGGTCGGCCTGTTGTTTCTGTGACCCAGAGAGGACTTTCCAGGCCAGATTTGCATCAAGAAACTAGAGAAAGCAGTCTTTCTCTTTTTGGTCTTATTTGTGCAATTTCTGGGAATAACTTTGTAGATTTGAGTACATTTTTATATTCAGATTTCCAAAGATATTAAAATAAAATCATGTAAATTGTGATAAATTTACAACTGTATTGTTATTTAAATTGCCTGTATGAGAGTGCTCTTTCCTCCAAATTATCATAAAAATATTTTTATTATTTCTTTTGTGCCAATCTGGTGAGTGAGAAATTATTTTTCATTGTTATATCTATATACTTTTCTGACAGGAATGAGTTTGAGTATAATGTTTATCAGCCATTTGGATTTGCTCTGCTATAAACTGCTGTATTAGTCAGGATTCTCCAGAGAACAGAATATATAGACAGTAGATACATATGATTATGGAAGCCTAGAAAGTTCAAAATCTTCAGAATGGGCCAGCAGACTGGAGACCCAGAGAAGGGTTGCTGTTGTAGCTCCAGTCCAAAAGCTATAAGAGTGAGAACCCAGCCCTTGCAACAGAGGTACTAATGGTCAGATTGCCTGGACTTGAAGTCTAACTCACAACTTATTAGTGACTGAGTTCCTTAAATAAAGATAAAAAACAAACAAACAAACAAACCCTGCTTCATAGGGTTTCTGGGAACGTTGAAGGAATTGCTTCTCATTTTATAACTTCCACTTGTTATTTATTCTATTATAGGGAATTGTCATTTTTTGAGCAAGTTTTAAGAATATGTCTATGAAATCACTGCCTTTTATAAGACACACATGATAAAAACAAAAATCTTAACATAATAATACATCTTGAGATCTTGTCCCTAAGTAGTAGTCTGTTTTATACATGTACCTTATAAAAATCTTTTATAGAAGATACACAATAGTGGATTTCAGATAAATGTTCCCCATTTCACTGATGCAAGACATTCAATCTATCAAACTTTCCCTATTTGTGCTGCAGAAAAAAAATTTTTTAAAGGCAAGCAATAAGACCAATCATTAAAAGAAGGTTTATCTTTAGCGAGTCTAAAAACTTTTAGATTCCCAGAAGTGTAAAGATTTATAGCAGTGATGAACCTCAATCTTGAAGTCAGCCACATGCAGTGTTGGAGTAGACAGGAGTTAGTCATTTTGGGAATTCTTGGTTCCCCAATTCAGAAGTGTTACTTAATTACGATCTTTCTGGCTAGGAAAGAGAAATACCAAGACCGTAGAAAATTACCATCAAAAATAAGAATTTTTAAAACTTATCTTCCAAAAAATTATCAATCTTGTTTTAACTTTGGTCTCCTCATTTTACAACTTTGGTTTTAAGGATTAGATATAATGCACATAAAGTACCTCACACAAAGTAGTCTAGCAATAAATGGTAGCTATTACTTCCTGCCGAGACCCATGTATTCTCATATTCGTATCTCCTCCCAACGCCTACCACATCTATGACGATCATACAAATATTTATGGATGAGTGACATAAATTATAGGTTGCACTCTGCAGCGAAAACCGTGGAGTCGGTCGTCCCAGGTTAGACTCTGATGCCACGGAAAAACTACAGATAAAATCGTCTACAACTTGCTCACCGTGCTGAACTACAATTTCCGGCACGCAGTCAAACTCCATGGCTGCAGGACATCCTGGAAAAGCAGCCTCCGATGTGGCCAATGGAGAAACGCTGTAGTTTGTGCAAATACGCGGGCTCAAGCGTACGTATGCACGGAGACTGCGCAGATGTCGTCTGAGTCGGCGGAACTCATTTTGAGTATAGGGACTCTAGCCGGAAGAGTTTAAGAACAGTTCCACTTCCGGTAACCCAGGAAGCGAATTGAAGATGGCGTCCTCCACAGTCAACGAGCCGACCAGAGCGCCTGGGAAAAGTGAACTTCGTAACCAGAAGCCGATGCCGGATGACCGAGGTAAGGTTGTGTGAGAACTAAAGCTTGGCTTTGGATGTTGAGTTGCAGTTGTTTTCTTTCGCTTGCTGGGAACGTGTGAGGACGCATTGAGACCGTTCTCTAAAGTTGAGTGCCTATAGTTGTTGGCGTTTGGGGGTATTGACTGGACCTGCGAAACCTCTGGCCGATATGGTGTTGGCCACGTGTTGCTAACTAATCGCTTTTGCTAGAGGCCCCCAAAGTGAAAATGTTGCGGAATTCGTCTTCCATAAAATGATGAGAACTAAGAAATTGCAGAGGGTACTGCCGGACCTTAGACTCGCGGCGAAGACTGGAAGTCGTTGATAAAATGAGGGATGCGGTAGGAGTAGGAGGTCGTTATGTATTTGCGTAAACGCTGATAATGAAGAAGTGAGACAGACGTAACGATGATGGAGGAGGAGATTTCTGGAGTGTCCTGAACGCTAGTTTGTCAGTGAAGAAATTTTGGGACGTTTATCACTATTCCTGTTTGTCAGATTGCTAAAATATCAGATGACATAGCTCCTACTCATTAGACTGCCTTGCTTTTAAATTGTTTTGCTTTATAGTCAGGTTTTACCCATTTTCTTTAGTATGAATGACGGGAAGAGACGAGCCCAGGCCCTGAGCAACCATCCTTATTGTAAGTGTTAAAAATCTTTGAACTCGTCATTCCATAGGCATTAGAAAGGTATTAAAGATGTTTTGTTGTTTTTAATTATGAATGTACCTAGCAGAGTACGGTATATGTACAGCTTAAAGAAAAAAATGTGATAAAGGAGCACTCAGACCATTGAGCAGAATAAAGTATTACCATACCGCAAAACCTTCCTGCAAGCACGGCTCAGATCATATTTTTTCTTTGTGAGACATGAAGTAACTGTTCTAAATCGTATTGATCACTCTGTTCTTTTATCACCTATGCACAAAATGATTTAATTTTGCCTGGCTTTGAATTATATACGAATGAAAGGATTTTAGGCTTTCTTCTCTGTCTTGCTTCTTAGGCTTAAGTTTGTTTTAACAATCTGGGCAATACTTGAAGCTGGTTTATTTTTTTCACTACTATATGATGTTCCTTTGTATGAATATACACTAATTTACATTTTCATTCTACCATCGGTAGACATTTGGACAGTTTTCATTGTTTACTATTATAAACAATGCTGCTCTAAACATCTTTGCACATATCTCCTGGTTTACTTGTTCAAGAGTTCTCTAGGTTTTGTACATGAGACTAGAATCCTTGAAGTGCAGAATATGTGCAGGTGATGCTAAATCTTTCCCAAAAGTTTTGTGCCAGTTTACACTCCCACTAGTAGTGGATGAGAGTTCTCATTGCTCTACATACAAACTAACACGGCATTATCTAAATTTTGAATTTCTGTCATTTTGGTAAGTATAGAATAGTATCTAGTTGGGAATAATGAACTTTATTACTAGCAAGGTTGCACATCTTTTCATATGTTTTTGGGCTGTTTGTACTTCCTCTGTTGTGAACTGCCTGTGTATTTTTCACCAATTTTTTTTTTTCCCCCATGGCCATTGAAGTGTTTAAATTGGGTAAGGATTTGGTCAGATGTGTATATTAAGTAATGATAGTTGTAGATCTTGAGGTTGTTGAGAAGTGAATGTTATATGAAGACTAGCTAATTCTCTGTGATTTGAACCAGAAATAGCAGAATGGATGTGAGTATAAGAAACAGCATGTTTACATGACTGGGGTAGCTAATATAGATTGTGAAGACCAGCTTCTCAGACTTTAGAATCTCCTGATGAGATTGTTAAAACAGATTCTTGGGCCTCATCCCTGAAATTCAGATTCAGTAGGTCTGGGGTGGAGGTCAAGAATTGCATTTCTAACACACTTGGAGCTTATGCCGATGGTGCAGGGCTATGGGTCATACTTTGAGTAGTATTGTTTTAAAGTATAGCTGTTGGATTTAAGAGGTTCATAAAATCCAGGACCAGGAGTTTTGATAAACAATGTGGGAGATAAGCTATGGCCTTTCAGAGGCATTTTGATTTAATGAGAGGAGACCTTTGTGTACCCTTACACCACTCACTTTTTTGGACTGATAGTCTTATAAAATGAGAAATATAGTACTGGTTCGTCTCACCTTTAATAGTTGTCATGAAGAGTATACAGAAATAAGGAACATGAAAATTTTGGAAAGCCTAAAACCCTTACCAGTGATTATTAACTGAAAGTGTACACCAGAATATCAACTTTTAAAAGTTTTACATGCATGCACACACATGCAAATATATACATATATACACATATTCAGGCTTCACCAGTAAAATCAGAAAATATTTAAAAGTCTTATAAACAAAGTGGTATTTGAATCTTCAACTCTAACATAGCATATTGTAATAAAAGTTTCTTGAGTACCCACTATCTGTCAGGCATATGCTAATTAGTGTGGATCCAAGAAGGGCAGCTTAAGGAACTTTGTCGTAGGAAGAGACTGAACTCTTTACAGTTCATTTGAATACAGTGTGTTGATGATAATGATAGAGGGCTGTTCTTTGACTGTTGAATAATCTGAAAGGCATAAGAAGAAATGCAAGGAGAATATTGGGAAGCTTGTAAGTGTATGCATATAAATGTTCAGAAAGTGTCCAAAAGTAGGTTAAAATCTGATGCGTAAATTTTTTCCTGTAGATGAATCAGAACTCCTCACTGTTCCTGATGGTTGGAAGGAACCAGCTTTTTCTAAAGAGGACAATCCCAGAGGACTCTTGGAGGAGAGCAGTTTTGCAACTTTGTTCCCAAAATATAGAGAGGCTTACTTGAAAGAGTGCTGGCCCTTGGTACAGAAAGCCTTGAATGAACATGTATGCATATTTTTTCTATATTTCTTTGAGATTTTGCTCTTGCTTATACTCTCACTTTTAAGTAAGTATATGTGTGCTGGTGGATTTTTTTTAAAGATGCTGGCGTAACTGGTAAATTTTGTTCTTTTGGTATTTTAAACAGCCTAGATAAGCTTTATTCTTGTAATCCATTTGTCTCTAGTTGTGTAATAGATTACTTTGAAAAATTTACATACGTTTAAAATTGTAAAGATTTCATGCACTGTCTGAAACTCATCTGTGAACTTCAAGTTTTAGGATGCCTACTGTTTGCTATGGTGGTTGCCATGTACCTGTACAGTTTGAGTTGAGGCTTATTTCTGTCTAATTGCTTGATTTTTATTTTAAATGGAAGATGTGGATGTGCCAACTTTCTCCTATTTGTTGCTGCTGCCATGCACCTAGAACAGTGTATTTTTGTTTTTCAAACTGTGGGTTGAAATCCATTAATGGATTTGTGAGTATAATGAGTCTTTAAAAAATGAATGTATCATATGTAGTAAGGATCATTTTACGAAGCTTTTGGTTCATTTATATGTGTGTATTTATATATGTACTAAGTTGTGATATAAAATATATTTCTTGAACTGTGGGACTGCTCTGTAATCGTTTGTGCCCATTGGGTATGAGGGTGGCTCAGCAAACTGCAAGCAGTATTTTACTGCTGTCTACATCTGAGATTGGACTCTTTTTTTTTTTTTTTGTAAACTCTTAGAGACTCAACCTTCTGTTGAATATTTCTTCATTTACTATGTTGAAATATTTTTCAGAATATGCTCGCAAGTCAGAAACTAGCATGTTTATTTACTTTGTTGAAATCTGGTTCTTACTATTGAGAGTTGATGCGTAATTATCGCTTCTTTCTGAACCTATGATCATTTATTTTTACTTTATACTTAGAAAATACATACCAGCCTGAAAAAAGCTTGAAAGGAAAAGCCCATGTTCACCCTAAGGAACAAATGTTGGATTAGAGTTGAGCCCACGTATCTTTATATATTTTTTTACCTTAGCTAAGTCTTAAGTCAGGCCTTATTTGGATTGATATAATCTTTATCCCAATAAGTAAAAAGTTTTTTAAAGTCAAGTAAGTATAAATGGTTTCAGTTGCCTAAGTTTCTGTATTCTTTGAAGTATGAAAATAATCAAGAATTTTTTATATTAACTACCTACCTTCTTCAGGGAGGGAGTTGATAGAATTTTAGAGAGAGCTTAATTCACAGTAATTAATAGATTAGAATAGGCTCTATAATTATCTAAAATTAAATTCATTTTTAGACAACTGCTTGTTTGCTCTTTACTTCTTCTAGCATGTTAATGCAACCCTGGACCTGATCGAGGGCAGCATGACTGTTTGTACAACAAAGAAGACTTTCGATCCTTATATCATCATTAGGGCCAGAGACCTAATAAAACTATTAGCAAGGAGTGTTTCATTTGAACAGGTAAATTTAGAGTTATTGAGATTTTGCTTTATTTGTGCTAGCATTCAAGACAACATATAACATTGCACCTGTCCATCCCTGCCTGCCTCCCTTTCTTCCTCCCTACATAGAATTTTCATTATTGTGCTTAGATGTCAGTGTGGGCTTTGAAAAATATATTTGTAACAAATATTGATGAGCTATTTTCTTTATTTTTTCAAAAGGCAGTACGAATTCTTCAGGATGATGTTGCATGTGACATCATTAAAATAGGTTCTTTAGTAAGAAATAAAGAAAGATTTGTAAAAAGAAGACAGCGTCTTATTGGTCCCAAAGGATCTACACTGAAGGTAATTTTATCAGTAGAAAGCTTGAGTATCCTCCTCCATCATTAATCGTTCATATTTCAACTGAATTTCAACTTATTGTTCTTTTAATATAGGCATTGGAACTCTTAACAAACTGTTATATTATGGTTCAGGGAAACACAGTTTCAGCCATTGGACCTTTTAGTGGCTTAAAAGAGGTGAGAACTTAAGTATCTTCAGTTAATTTTCAGCCAAGAACAAGTTAAATAATTTGATTATAACATAATAGTTTATTGGATAATATATTGTTTAATAATTATTGTATTTTTTTAGAATGTGCTTTGTTTGATTTCCCATTAGCAAATACTTTGTATTTCATTTGGAATTTGAGAGAATCATAGCTCTTGAGCTCTAACGTACTATACCAACTTTTGACAATTACAGAGACATCTATTTCTCAGAAAGTTTGAAAACCATCACTCCATTCACTACAAATTTTAAATGGGTATTCAAGTTCTTAGTCTGTAGCATGTATGAAAAACATGATGTAGGAGAATTGACAGATCTTGTTATTTGCAGTAACATATACAGCCAGTGGAGGTCAGACTTTGAAAGCTTCTTTTCCTTTAAGATCCATTTTCTTTAGTTGGAATTTATGTAATGTTTACTTAATGTTTTCATGAACATTTTATTTAACTTGTCAAATGTTATGAGAAAATCTGTGTTATCTCCTTTTGATGCTGCTGTTGTGTGGATCTGGCTGTGAAGTCTTGCTTCCTTTCCAAGGACTTTAATAGTAACTCTGTTGGACCTCATTCTTGTGAATTATCCGTTCTGTTCTCATGCAGCAATGATAACTTAAATATATTGAATACTTTATAGTTTTATAGAGTCAAAATATATTATCTTACTTAATTCTTACAACAGACTCTTGAGGTATTTTCATTTCCATATTACAAATGAGGAAGCTGGAACAGGAAAATTGTTATCTTCCAGAGTGTCGTACTAGTTGTATGTGTCACATTTTCATAGTACAATTGAGAAACTTCATTGTACCCAAAAGAGGTTGACTGTTATTGAAAGATCTAGCAACCACTAAGAGCAGTTGAAAGAACTATTATATTCATTTGGTAGCCATTGCCTGGTTCATAGGATATTGTTGTAATATATTAACAGCCTTCTACCTTCTAGCTAGTTCATTAAAATCTTTATAAGTGACTAATTTATTTTTCTTTGCAAATTTCAGGTTCGGAAAGTAGTCCTAGATACCATGAAGAATATTCATCCAATTTATAATATTAAAGTGAGTATTAATTATATATTGCTTTAACAGTGGTTGTCAGACCTCTTTTAGCTAAAGAAAGTTTTCTTGAAATTATATTTTTTATGATAGTCTAGTATAGAAAACAGATAAAGCCAGAGTTATTTTGGGTAAATTAGAAGCAGAATTCAGTCCACTCAGCGCTCAGTCCTGTTGTTACTTCCTTGGATGCGTAGGTCTTTGTGGAGCCCAGTATTGATGGGGTCACTCTAATGTATTATATAGTTCTAATACAAGGAAAGCTTCATAGAATTTGTCATAGATCATATCAATCCAGTTTTTTTTGTTGTTGTTGTTTTTTTGTTTTTTTTTTAGATTATGAGTCTATGTACTATGTTAAAAGATGTGATCTTTTAGAATCTTACCTTTTTCTGTTAAAGCCTGGAATATTTCAAATTGCATTAAAATCTTTATTTTATGGAATTTAACACTCAAATTGTTTAGTGTTAGCCGTTTGAGAGAGACCTGTTACTTCCCTGTGTACACAAGTTTCATGATTATACTTGGAAATGTAACCATGGTATAATGTGCTATTTTATGGATGGGTATTTGTTGAGCAGTCCACTTGAACTTGATGAAGTTAAGTCGAACAAGTTTGACTTATATTGGGACATTAAAGATAAAGAGAGGTAGTCGTGTATCTGATGCCCGGTTTGCATCCTCTGATGTTTCAATGTCTATAAAATTCAAATGGAATGGGGGAAATGTGAGAATATTGGTTTTATCTGATCATGAGAAAGTTTGCTTTTTTTTCTCCTGTGATATTTCGATTGCTACTGAAAGTCTCCTGTTTGCAGGGAACATTATTAAGAACTGTCTCTGCTGTTATTAACTTTTTTTCAATGAAATAATGGTTGAAAAGCTGAATTAGTCTAATTTTCATCTCAATTTATTTTAACAGTTCTGCATTTCTTAATCTAAATTTCTAATGATTTTCTGATGCTTGGTTAAGTATGCATGTTTAAGATTACATTTTTAATGGAATTAGTTTAATTCTACCAGAAGAACTACTTCTGTTAATTTTATTATTTATAAGAACAACATTTGTAATGTGTTCATTTGACAAATGTATGACTTTTACAATTAAAAATTTTTACATTCATACATTGCATGACTAAAGACCTTAATGATTAAACGAGAGTTGGCAAAAGATTCTGAATTAAGATCACAAAGTTGGGAAAGATTTTTGCCACAGTTCAAGCACAAAAATGTGAATAAACGCAAGGAACCGAAGAAAAAAACTGTTAAGAAAGAGTATACACCATTCCCACCACCACAGCCAGAAAGTCAGGTTAGTATTAAATGCTGAATTTTGTTACATGAGGGGAAAACTGTTATCGGTTTTGTTATTTGAGGAGAAAGCTGTTGTAATCGGTTTTGTCAGAAATTTTATTGAGGAAATTTAGGTATTGTGTGGATGTGTGTGTGTGTTTGTGTACGTGTGTAGAGATATAAAAAACTGAAGGTAAGTGTAAATAGGCTTATTTTGAGCTAAGTGCATGGAGATAGTGGGGGGTTTCACATTGTGAGCGTAAACTATGTCAAGGTGGTTGGTGTTGCTCGTGTTTCTGTAGCCACTGTAAATGTTCTGTGGATAAAATATTCAACAATTTAGCCCACAAGTATCTCTACTCTGCTTTAGCATCATTCCTGTAACCATGAGCTACATGACTACTCCAGTTTTAAAATCTTAAATTCTAAAAACTATCTTTTTCTAAGTTATGAATTCCTCCCATTTCGTCAACTGTCTTCGGGCTTTATTTCCTTTCCAAAATTTCCTTTTCTCTCTTGCCCATCATTGTTTTCTTTCATGCTCTCTTTTCCTTCAATCACACCTGTCCAGCAAACTTTAAAACTTGGATCAGTCATAAAACTTGACTTCTTTCCCATAATGTGGCTACCAAACATAGGTGGAAAAAGTCTTCTCTTTGGATTATATCCACTATAAATTTATGTTTTCAACCCCAGATAGGTCCTCAGTGTTGTCTGACAGTTCTGTATATCCTCTTCATTCTCTAGCAGATAACGTTGCATTTTATTTTACTGAAGTATTCGAGACCTTCAGGCAAGAACTCTCAGCTTCCTCTTCCTTCACCTCCATTTTTTTTTTCCATCTGTATCAATCCTTTCTTTACCTGTTCTTTTAATTCTGTCTTTACCTATCTCCTGAGGGATCTTGCTTTATTATTTCTTCCCTTATTATTCTTCCCTTTCTGCTCGTTCTTTGTTTTCAGCATGTAAACCTATCCCTTCCTGGATACTGTCTTGTCTTCTACACAGCCCTGTGTGTGGAGTTTTTCAGGGAAGGTTTGAGGAAAAGTCAAAGGGAAAAAAAGTTAATGATCATCATGATGAGAAAACAATGGAAGTGTTAGATCATGAGGTCAACTCTAGAAAGGAAAGAAATTGAAGCCAGAAACAAACTGATAGTTGGGGGAAAGTGGAGTGATGCAGTTACTAAAACATGCTTCCATAACTCTGCTATACTTATAAAGTCCCATACCTGTAATAAGTAATTGTCTTATCTTTCTCCTCTACAACTGTAAGCTTCTTGAAACAGTGATGCTTCAATTGGCTCATTCTGCCACTTGTTTGCTAATTAATTAATCCGTGCATGCCTCAGTTTACTCATGCATAAAATAGAGATAATAACAGCTATCTCAAAAAATTGTTATTGTCAAGTAAATGAATTAGTAATTGTAAAGAGCTTACAACTGTAAAGAGTTTAGAACATTGCCTTAGATATAACAATGCTATGTAAGTGCAAGATAGGTCAGTTATCAGTGTTCACTATATATTGAATGAGTGAGCTGTAGCTCTCTCTAATAAGTATTTCCTTAGTCAGCAAGTCCTGACAATTCTTGCTTTTCATTTTGCATGCCACTACTTTTATTCTAGGCTTTTATCTCTTCTCTATTCTGTACCTTATAAAATGCTGCTTTAGTCTCTTCACTCTTCTCAAAAACTTCAGTCATTTATAAATCATATCCTACCTCCTTCACTAGGTATTCAGGTTTCTTCAAGCTTCCTTAAAATTGTCTTTCCATTTTCCTCTTAATCTTTCCTGAATCATTGACCATTCACCCCACTTAAAGCAGTCTGTTGTGTATTTCATGAACAGATCACCTATTTTCTTACCTCCATGCTTCTGTACCTGTATTCCCTTCAGCCTAATGTACATTTCTCCTTTTTTTTGTTGCTCCCTTTATAAATTAACCATAGATTTTTGACCCCTTTGTCTTTACCTCAAGGATATTGTGGCTTTCTTAGGAAATGACTCATCTGCATTATTTCTTATGTGATTGTAAATACTTATTTCAACAGACTGATAAAGAATTGGCTAGTGGTGAATACTTTTTGAAGGCAAGTCAAAAGAAGCGACAGAAAATGGAAGCAATAAAGGTAACACTCTGTGTCTAGCTCACAATGTTAATAGCAAAATTCATAGAAACTTGAATTTTTATTTAACTATAACTTGTTTTACTAATGTATTTTTTATTAATAATGTAGGCCAAACAAGCAGAAGTTCTCAGTAAGAGACAAGAGGAAAGAAAGAAAGCTTTTATTCCACCTAAAGAAAAACCAGTTGTGAAACCTAGGGAAGGTAATGTTTGTTTTCCAACTCTTCATAAAATATAAAAGTTTGTTATATAAAAAGTAAACCCATAGCGAATTTATCTTAATCTCTTTGAGTGTTAACTAAAGAAATAGCCATATGTTCCATCAGTTTTCTTAACATTTCATTAATCACTAATCCTAGGGACAGGAGACACCTGAGGTAGTTTACAACTTAGTAGTTTATAATTTATTGTTCTAAATACATATTCATTACATTTTATTTGGTAAAACCTAATGCCTTTGTAAGAGTATCCGAGACTGATAGTCCTCTCCTGTCCGGACCTCTGGTTGTGCTTGGGAAGGACTCTTCGTTTTGAAAGATATAAACCAGAGCAGTGACTCCTATAAAAATAAAAGTAAAGATCCCTAAACTCTGCTCACATGTCTCTTAAAAAGAGCTTATCAGAAGTTGTGCTTTTCTTGTCTTTGCTTATGTGATCTAAGGCTTAAAGTTTGATCTCTTATCACCTTGAGCTAAAGGACACCAACAAAATAGGAAGGTTCAGGGTCTGTTAAACAGATCTTCAGAGGAAACACTCTTGTGTCTTGTCTTCTCCAGTCCTAGCCTCATTTTGATTCATCCTTTCCTCGTTTTATATTTTCTTTTCCTCCAGTAACATTTGTATTACTCCTAAAGTAACTCTACAAAGTGCCCAGTAGCACAGTGAGGGTAGGGGTATCAGTGGCAGCATTGCACATGACCTGTTGGTCAAAACCAGATACAGCATTACTATTTTAGTATCTTATATTACATCAGTGTTAACAGCTATAAAAATACTATATTCTGTGTAGATCATTGGCTATGTAAAAGTTAAAAATGTCATAAACATTATATTTCCAGTCTGTAAAGTCAATTACATACTTTGAAGGTAGTTCAATAGTAGTTTAATCTCAGTTTATTAGGGTTAAGAAGATAGCTATTCTGCTATAGTGGAGGCTTCACATCTTTGTTCCTAAAGTTGTTGGGTAGTTCGTAAGATGACATTTCATCTTGTGATTCTTTTATACTCTGAATACTGTTCTTTAAATGGTAAGAACAAGTTGTGTGTTTTCACTGCTTCATTTCTCTATTTTGTTGAAGCTTTTGGCATTGATTGGATGGTTGAGTTCTTTTAGAAGGACCTCTAAATACTTTAAGATTACTATTTTTATTACCAGAATCTTGTTAAATTCTACTTATTCATTGAACTAATATTTGAAAACTTTTAAGTTTGCATGTGGTATTAGATGAAGTAGATTTTGACCTATAACTTAATGATTACTTAATGTTATTGAAGCTAGAAGGGCTACAAGTGATAGTTTTCATGAAATGCAATTTTAAATTATTTTAACATGCAAGATGGAAAATTGGCATATTAATGAGTACTGTAAAGTTCCAAAATATGGAAAAGATTATGAGTAAAAATAATCTAATCTCAAGTATAATTAATGGGAAATGTAATTTTGGTATAGTTGAATTCAGTAATTGATTCATAGAGTTAAACTAATGCCATTTTCATGTATACTTTCACTAACGTAATTTTAAAGTACTTTATTTTATGATTTTTTTTCTCTTAAAGAAATTTCTAACTTTTTAAGCACATGGAAGGTGTTTTATATTTTATAACATGACCTTCCATTTATACCAGTATTCTGAAGTTATTGTTCTAAATACATATTCTTTACATTTTATTTGGTAAAACCTAAAGAATTACATATATTGTGTTTTTAATTTGTCTAGCTTCTACTGAAACTAAAGTTGACGTGGCTGCCATCAAGGAAAAAATTAAGAAAGCAAAGAATAAGAAACTGGGAGCTCTTACAGCTGAAGAAGTTAAGCTTAAAATGGAAGTAGATGAAAAGAAAAAGAAGAAAAAAAAGTAACATTCAAAAAAAAAAAAACGAAAACCAAAAACCCTGAACTAGAACTTATTGAGCTATCTCCTTTTGTAAAGGATTTTGAGATATTAGGGCATTAGTTGCCTTATATGTAAGAAGTATACTCTGATTACTTTTTTCTGAGTTTGTTTTCTTCTTTTAGCGTTTATGTATGCAGCCATTCTTTATAAATATAAATTATATTCTCCATGTGTTTTTTTGAAAAATTTTATACTAGAGAGTGATATATATGTCTTTGTATACATTGCAAATCTGTTCCAGGGAGGTTTTATCTAAACATGATTTTAGGAGTAATTCCTTAGATTGTTTATATAAACATTTTAAGATGTGGCTGTTGTAATTTTTCATCAAATCTAATGTCTGTTCTCTCTTTATTGATAGCAAGTACACCTTTAGGCTTATTCCTTTTTGTATTCTCATTTTATGTTCTGTTCCAAGATTAAACAACCCATAAGCAAAAAAAAGCAAGGCCTTTTAAATCAAATCTCTTCATTCTGTTCTGGGTCTGGGAAAGTGATAAACCAGGAAGACATCAAATTGCAAGAGAGTAGAGGAAAAGCAGATTACTTAGAGTTGAATCAGCATGCAACATGTTATGTAGAAATGTTTTTACTAATGAGGGCTAGTGGAGTGATTTAGAATCACCTAAATCTAGCACACTCTTTACGGATTTAGAAGCTGAGGCACCTAGGACGAGGTTACTTACTGAAAATCGCAGCTTTGGCAGCCTGAAAACAATGCTCATTCATAGAAAAGTGGAAAGTAAAGGTGAGTTTATCCTATAGAGTCAGGAAGTTAAACAGTTTCTTCTTTTGATTATAACTTTATTGCGGCAATATATGTTTTTCTGAAATGTTTTAAAATTAGAAATCACCCAATTTTTATTAAAAAAGAAATTATACATGAATGAGTTTCTCAATTTTTTCCTGTATTTTATTAGTCCCAAAGAACTAAATGAGGCTATTTGTGCTTGACTAAAATTGTAATAATAGCAGTCAGTATTAGAATTGGCGGACTAACAGTGAGGAAGAGAGATAAATATCTATTGCGTGTCGATATCGGCCAGTCTGGATACACAATAGAGTAGTAACCTGTGAAACAAACATACAATATCCTCTTAAACGCTGTTTCTCATAATGCAGTAACATAATTCACAAAAATTTTAATGAAACAATTTAAGATTTATATACATACGTGTGACTTTGTCTCGCTGTGGGTTACCTGTAAAGTCAGAAGAAAAAAATTTAAAAAGTAGGTATTGGTGAAGTTCTTATTTTTAAAAGTCAGGTGTCTTTAACCATTAACTTACTTTGGCCTTATTGCAGTGATTTTCAAAGGTTAATTCAAGATAGTTTTGTGCTAATTGCACTAAATATTTTTAAATTAACTTTTTATATAAATTTTATGTATATATAAACTTTTTATGTACCAGTACCATGAATGGAAAATCATTTTATATACCATAACTAGCAGATAATAAATACAATTAAATTAAAAAAAAATTAGGATTTTAAAATAAAAATCAGAGTGAGCAATTTATTAAAATATTTTCCTAAAAATAAGTTCTTTCCTTAGAAAAATGAACTATTTATGATCAGGCAGTAATAAAGAGACAGTGGCCTCTTTTTCATCTATTCCAATATATCATTAAATTATCAGTAGTAGGGCATTTGGCAATAATAAAGTCATAATTATGCCTCTTTTTTCACTGAGCTTTATTCAGAATATGACATTCAGAGCACTAGAAAGAAAACTCCACATCTGCCTTAGCCTTCTTGATACTTATTTTTATTAAATAGATGCCTTTTCCACACCAGTTCTCCAGATGATATTGGATCACTGTGGTAGAACCCAAGGAGCTGACGTTCTGGTTACTTGCAAGCATCCCTGATCATCATACCTGTCACTGGACTTTGTCTATGGTGAATTACCATGAAGCTGTTGCTCTTTTAACTTTTCTTGGTGGCAGTTATACCCAGTGAAATCAAGAATGGTTATCTTAAATATAATTTATAAATGTTAAATATTAAACATGAATATTGGAACAAGTGTACCCATGCATTGGCTAAAATCATCTTATGTACCATCAGTATAGTCAGCACGTTTTGTAAAACCATCTGGATTTATTGAACCTAACAGCAGTGTCTAGATGACCATAAAGGAATTTTTCCTCCAGTATTTGCAATAATTTGTCAAAGATGAAAAATGTTAAATAAAATCATTTATCCTCTTACCCTTACCACCATGCAACTTAGTATGTTTTCCCTTGAATTTTCTTAAGAGCTCAGGGGCTTTTTATTATTGGACTATAGCTTTAGTTCTCTGAATTTTTTTCCCACAAGATTAGAGACTATCTCAAGCCGGATCTCCAATATCAAAACCTTAAACTCCAGCAATTCTGTCGTTATCATTGTGTTGTTGTTACTAATTATCTCGATTTTTAAAAGGAAGGAATTTTTTATTTCTAGGAAACATGCACTCTATTAGTGTTTATTTGCCAGCCAGAGTAGGCACCTTAGATACAAAGGTGAATTAAGCATATTTCCTACTGTTTGAAATTGAGAGTCCAGTGGGTAAGACAGACAACTAAGCAATGGCAACAATCAAATTTAAATAATTTTAAATAATTGTCTGTTTTCATCACTGATGTTAAAGAAGCATCATGAGAAGTGTTCATGGGCATAAAAACATCACCTAAAAGTTTAGGCCACCAAGACACCAAGAGTAAACTCTAGACTTGAGATTACAGGGAAGATGAGTTTGAGGATGATAGATACTATTGAGTGTTATTGTATACCAGGTCCATGTTCTAAATATAAATATATATAAATAATTTCTTTGAACTGTTTCACCAAACCTGTGAAGAGGTACCATCATCTGCATTTTATTATTTAGGAAATAGGTCCTGATACTCGCCTAAGGTCAGAATGGTGGAACTGGAAATTGATGGGGCATGTTGTTTCTAAAATCTATGGTTTTAACTCCTAGGTTGTACTGCCTAACTTAGGGGGGAAATGTGCTTTGTAGTGTTGTAGCAACATGAAAAATTCCGTTAATGCTGCTCTGAGAAGAGATTCCTTGCTCTTTGGCTACATGTTGCTAAGTCCTCTTAACAAAACATAATGAGTGAAATAAAGAATGGTTGAACTGGGAGAAAGCTGGTCAAGACAGTTGCTGTACTTGTAGTAAGAGAAGAGCTCAGTGTTTACAAATCAGGAAGAAGGGAACAAGCAATTTAAAATAATTTTATAATTTTAGACTTGGACCTTAGAAAACATGTAAGTACTGGAACACTTTTGCCAGACAAAATTTATGCAGTTAAATTTGGTCCATTTTATCTTGCCTCTGCTTTAAGCACCCTACTCACCCCTGGACCCCTGAGGAGTTCAGTTGGTTACCGATGTGGACACAAAAGTAAAACCGTTGAGATGAAAAAGAATGTGTCCAGAAAAGGAACCATAAATAAACTCCTGGCCAATTATATATTAATATCTCTAAATTACAAAGCAGAATTTTGCTAGAAAGTTTAGTAAAACATCCTTGAACTTATCTTCATTGGTCTACTACACTGTTCCTCATTAAATTGTTTTGCTAATTAAAAGTGCTGGGTTGTAGCTTTGTTTCATTTATTTAGTTCTACAGATGAAAATGTAAGCTTTGAATGCCTTGGACAGGTACTGTCACAAAATTCAAAATTCTGTTCTTTTGGATATGTTTGTTATGCAAATTTTCGATCTTGCTGAAATTAGCAAATCTTGGTCTACAGTTTCCAACACCATAGTCATTTTTTTTTGTACTGATTAGCGCTAAATAAAAAGGATATTATTCACTTCCTTAAATTTATCTTCAACATTTATTCCTTGGACAATAAGCCATTGGTTTGATTGCTACCTGATGCTAGCTTCACTGAAAATAGCTATTAGGATAAAACATGCTTGCATTCTTAACCGTAGAAAGTTACAGTAGTTTCAAACATATAGTATTATTGGAGATTGGTTCTTTTACTCACTGCAGAGATTGTCCAAACAACTGTCATTTGGGTGGCAAGCACTGCAAGTGGATCCTTTTTTATATGGCCAAGTTGGGTAATTTCCTCTATAAAATAGAAGAAAATTGTCCATTAGGAGAGAGATCTTTGTTGTTGTTGTTGTTTTGCAATTGCAATTTACTGTGAATCCTTGACTAAATCCATAGGATGGAAGTCCACAGATTCAGAGCGTTAGTAAGAGAAGTGGAGAGAGGGAAGCGGAAATGGAAGTCTGTTAATATTTAGAGTTCATTCGGTGTGCCTTTGTCTATTAACATGTCTTAATCCACATAACCTCATTTAATTCTTAAGGCATCACTGGGAGAAGTTATTTTTATTTGTTTTGTAGACAAGGAAACTATAAAGCTCTAAGAAATTAAATACTATGCCCAAAATCACAATATATGTCACAATATGTACTAGAATGAAACCTAGATTTGGCTGGCTCCAGGGTAATGCTCCCTCTGCTTACTGTCTGGCCTATATAATTACTGCCATCCAAAAACCTATCTATCTTAGAAAAGGTGTCCTGACCCACATTTACTCTTCTCAGGCTAAGCCTCTATAGTTTTTATTGGATAGAAGGCATTTGGCTGGGTAAGTGCCTAACAAAAGAAATAAGAGATACGGGGGAATTTCTAAAGTGTAATTTGTTTTCACATAAAAGACGCGATATAAAAGATAAAATCACTAAATACTCCTTCTGTGCTAGGCACTGTTCTTAAGTATAAATGAATTAATTTCACACTATCCTTGCGAAGAAAATGCAGTTATTTATCCCTATTATAGCTACAGGCTGAGGCACAGTATAAGTAACTGACCAAAGTCACAGATTAAAAAATGAAATAATACCCAACATTTTATGTTGCCATAAATATCTTCAGAGTAGTAGTGATGAGTAGTAGTGATGTGTATCTATTTCAGTGAACCCGCCATTTTACTAATCCTTTTTGGAACTCTACTTTTGGAAAGGAGTTAACTTTTTCGCCATGGTACCTTTTGGTACCTGGTACCTGGTAGAACCTATGGACTCTTCCTGAAAATTGTTTTAAAATGCATAAAATGAAGTTCATAGGATTATAAAGGAAACTTATTAAATTGATTATCAAAATGATAAAAATATTTGTGATGTAGTAATATGTGCTTATTAAGTATTAGATACTATCTAGCAGACAATCTAAATTTCAAAGTAGTCATGACTAAAACTATTTTGTGACAATCTGCAGCCACTAGAAGGTGGTATGAAAATATTCGTGATATTTACAAAGATACAGTAGTGCTGACACAAAGTCAAATGATGCTATGACCGGAGTGTTACTTTTCATTCATAATGAAATGTTATTTTCAATAGAGGTTAGTGAAAATAAAGATGTTACTTTTTCCTAATCCAAGTTCATGAGTTTACCTAATACATTTAACTCTAAGATTAAGAACTCGCCCTTTAGAAATATTAACAACTCATTTCCAAACCAAAATATATGTTCTAATCTCATTTGTCTCCAAATTAATTTAGTTTGTTTCAGAAATTAAATTTAACCCCGTGCTTACCCTACATCAAGGAAAATAGTCAAAGGAATGTAGTAAAGATTACAATAACAATCACAAAAGATGTCCAAAATGGACATTAATGGTCATTGGAATATCTGTCATTGTTAAAAAGCACTTAACCACTGGTTAAGTTCTAGAATGTTTTTAATAAAATCACTTATGCTACTTCGTAGTTTAATTGTGCATCCCAAACTGTAAAGAAGAGAGAAAAATTGCTACTCCAAAAACAAGCTAAAAGCAAGGCAGTTGTGAGTTCTAGGGAAGCAGCAGAAGTCATCTTGGGGGAAGCATGCTAATGGAAAAGCCTGAATGTCTAGATGAGAGTGATTAAGACAAAGAGACCTAAAACCTGCTGTCCAATAAAGAGGCAGTTTTAGATTTCCTCTGGTAGCCTGAGAGAGAAAGGATTGGGGCCCTGGGGTTCTGGGGAAGAGAAAAGACAGCTCTTCAAAGAAAAAAAAAATAGGAGAAAGGGTCCCCAAGGCAGGGGTGGCCAATATATATTAGATACTGTAAAGACATTTCCACTCCTGTGTTATAATTCTGTCTTCCACTAATCCACTCTGAGCAAAGGTCTGTTACACAGGATAGCCCTGCTCAGTGGGTCCAAGGGGAATGAAGGAGAGAGTTGTGTCTGGAAAAATATAAATCAGACCTGAAGCAGACAGGAGGAGAGGGGTCAAAACCATACTGGGCAATGGAAACGAGCTGAGGGCATGACTCTGGAGCTGGAATACAGGTGACTGGAGAATCAAGCACACCACACCCCATTCTGAAAGAATCTCAGAAGTTTTGGGGAGGATACTGGGCTTAGAATTACGTACAATGGGATCCTATAATGTTTTGAATATAGAAGAAGAAAAGCTCAGAAGAAAGTGAGGACATTCCTAGTTGGTCTCTGTGCTTCCCCACTTATGTCCTCCAGTCCATCCTCCATTCTTCATGCAGAATTGTCTCCACATTTAAAGCAGGCCTTCTCACTCCCTCTTATGATGTGAAAAAAGCAAAATCTGCCAAGGCCTAGAAGGCCCTGCAAGATCCGAGCTGCCTCTTTCTCCCCAGTTTCATCTCATGCAGCAGTCCAAGTACTCTGGTGTTCTGACTATTTAATTCTTCCCATGGGAGCTTTGCAGTTGTTTTCTCCACAAGACATCTGTTCCTGAAGTTATTCACATGTCTTGTTCTTTCTCATTCTCTATGCCTAAGCCTAAATATAACAAAGAAAGCTCTTCCTTGATCATTTTAGCTCAGATAAGGGCCCTACCTACTGATTGTGCCACAATATTTATATCACTTTTATTACTCATCATAATTATTTACTTTTTTATTGCCTATCTGCCTCATAAATATAAATTCCATAAGGGCAGGGACTGTATTTGGCTTGTTCTCCTTTGAAGCTGAGTAAACAAATACTTGTTGAATAATTGAATGTATGAATGCATTTATTTATATGAATAAATGAATGTTACTCAGTCCTTTTAGAAACATTATATCAGGTTATAAGTTTTAAAACTTATAACTTAGTATTGTTTATAACTCTGAAAGCAAGGTGACTCTAAACCAGGAGAATTCACATTTGTACCTCTTTATCATAACAGTAATAATTACGAATGTCTCAAATAATCACCATTGCCAGGCATTGCATATACTTATTGTTTTACATAGTTTTCTCATGTAATTTTCATAGCTACTCGATAAATATGTGCTATTACTATCCTGATCCTTTAAGGAGGAAACAGAGTCAGAGGTTAAGTAACTTGTCTGAGGTTACACAGTAAGTGAACCAAGATAGTAGGTCTCAAGAGCCTATATTTTAACCATTAAGCTATATATGTCATGAAAATTAACCACTGATTGACTTACGGTTTTGGCTAGTTTTTCCTGAGTTTCTCTTATTTTCTGACTCTGAGGTTTTAAGTCAAAGTTGTTATCTTCTGAATGACACTTGGTTTTAGTCCCTTAACTTCCATACCCACAGTCAGACTATCAAACATCTCTTCTGCATATTACTACAGGTAAAGAGAGAGGTTTCTTCTAATAAGTCTTTAGGAATGCTGAAGAGTGGTAAAATCCAAATGAAATTCAAGGGCAACAAAGAAAAAATTGATATATATATTTATACATATGAAAATTGTTATGTATATGACAAAGGGTTAAAAGCTTCAAAATATTTACAACTACAATAAAGCATTAAGAAAACCATACTAGTAGAAAAAGGAGTAGATCATATGATTCACAAAAGAAGAAATTTAATTTGGCAATCAGGTGAAAAAGATTTATAATCACTAGTAATCAAAGAGATGCAAAAGAAAACAGGAAATACCACTTTCTATCAAATTAGCACTGAGAAATTATAATATCCAGCACTGATGTGGAGTTATAAATTGATATGATAGTGGAGGATAATTTGGCACTATGTATTTTTAAAAACTTAAAAATGATCACACCTTTTACTTAGTATACCATTTCTAGGAATAGTAGGGAAACAGATGTGACCAAAGACTTATATTCAAGGTTGTTCATCATAGATTTAAAAAAGAAAAATAGGGAACAATCTAAATTCTTCAGTAGGATAAGCTGTTGTGTGACCATCAAGAGCACAGACTCAGGAGCCAAACAGCCCAGATCACAGTCCACCACGACCTTCACTAACTGGGCAACCTTGGGCGGGCTGCTCACTCTGTCAGTGCCTCAGCCTTCTCATCTAAAACAGGGGCATTAACGGGACCTATCTCACAGGCTTTTTGTGAAGATGAAATGAGTTAATGTATGTGAAGCACTTAGAGCAGCGCTTAGTACATAGTAAGCACAAAAGCATTCTCTCTGTTTTATAATTATTGACATCACGCTTAAAATTTTAATGATATGGAAAGTGCTCATGGTATAATTTTAAGTAAAAAATAGTGTGTTTCCACAATGATCCCAGTTTTTAAAATATGTGTATGATTCATATATATATATGCCACACATATATATATGTTTAAAGGAAATTGGGGGAGATGTCATATGTCTTCCCTGTTTTCCAAATGGAGAAAAACTGTATCCATTTCAAAAACTAAACTGTCAAAGTGAATAAGTTATAAAAATTGAGGAATTCAGAGTTATTACTGTTTTGAAAATGGTGTAAAATTTGCCAGGTTTTTAATAAACCAATAACTATGAGGTAACATCAATCCTCCCATTTTGTGGTGTTATTACCATATCCAATTAATCTATGTCACTGAAAACAGTTTTGCTACTTTAAACATGTATTTGTGTGTGTGTGTTTATGTACTACTTATAAAAGGTGTACACACACACACATACACACACAAACACATACAAAGAAAAATGTACCACAATGTTAAAAGAATAAGATCTCTGGGCAGAGAAATTAAGGATAATATTAATTTTCTTTTCCACACTTTATTTAGAGTTTCTGCAAGGAAGATAAATACTTCTAAAATAGATATTTAAAAATTTAGAAAGAGGTCGATTTGGGCACTTACGCTGGTCCATAGTTGCATATAAAATGTGCTACATTGGTAAGAGATGTATGGCCAACAAAAACTCTTTGACAGAATTGTACTGCGCAGCCAACTTTGTAGCTATCTGCCCAAACAACCTGAAAGAAAATATGGATTTTTAACAAGAGAAAGATATAAAATGAACATTTGAGTATGATTAGTCTTCATAAACATGGTTAGGTAGAACAATTACCACCAAGGAATTTTTAGGGACTCATAATTCAGTGGAAACAAGACTTGTAAATTGTTATTAATGGTGTGTGTGTCTCTGTGTGAAATAAACACATAAAGAATAACAGAGGGGGAAAAAAAGAATAATAGCATTTGAGATCTTGTTCCCAGGTTATGCCCATCGGTTTGGCTCAAATAAATTCTTATAAAAAGTCTCAAAAAAAAAAAAAGAAGATAATTTTTGACAGTGCAACGAAGAAATAAAACAGGGTCACATGATAGAGAATGACTGATGGGGAGGCGGAGGCGGCTTTAACTTGGGTGTTCAGAGAAGATGTCTCTGGAGATGAAGGATTTAAGCTGAGATCTGATCGATGAGGAAGCAGCACTTAGGATGACTATGCAGGAGAGCCGTATGATGGAGGAAGAGCATTCCATGCAGAGGGAGCACTCAGGGGCAAAGGCCCTGAGATGTGAGTGGCAGAAAGAAGGCGAAAAGAGCTGGGATCCAGTGGGTGGGGGAGTATCAGAAGCAATGATGCTGAGCAGTTGCCTTCAGAGGCAGAGAAGCAGGTCCCTGGGAATCTTGTAGGTAAGTGAATGATAGGCTCTTTTTTGCATCTTAGGAAGATCAGTTGGGTTGTTATAAAGTAAATGGACTGAGAGAACAAGGGTAAAGGGCCGGAGGGGTGGGGGGGGGAGGGCATTTGGGAGGCAGTCTCAGTGGTACAAGAAAGAAGAAAGAGGTCACATTTGGATGATGGTAGGAGAGTTTCTAAGAACTGATAAAGCTGAAAGGGTTTCTTTTTGCTATGAGTCTGGGGTAAGAGGGAAAGAGAAAAATCAAGTTGATGTTTTAGGCCCAGATAACATTTTACTGAGATGGGGAAAACTATAGAAGGAGGACAATGGATGAGAGCATGGAAAAGGGTTCTGTTCGAGTCATCTTACTTTTGAGATGCCCAGCACACGTCTAAGTAAAAGACACTGACTTGGCTGCTAGATAGAAGCAACTGCAGTTCGGAGAACAGGTCAAAGCTAGACATATAAACCTGGGAGACACGGGACTAGATTAGATCACACAGGCAAAGATAATAGAAAGAAAAAGTATATGAGAGCATGAGATAAAGAACAGCCAGCGAAGCAGATTAAAAGGAGTGGTCAGTGACAGGAGGGAAACAAAGAACAGCCAGCTTCAGTGAGAGGAACCCCATGATCAGAAGGGCTGTATACTTGGTTTAATCCAATGCTGTCATACACTTAAGTACCTTTAGTGGCACTTTCCTCTTATTTTTGAACGAGGAGCTCCACATTTTAATTTTGCACTGGGCCCCACAAATTAATTATATAGCTCATTTTAACAAGCTGTATAGAGTGTTTGGTGTCACAAAAGCCTAAAGAAAAAAAAAGTATTTTAAGAGCTAGTCTGGAACTAAGCCAGCCAATAAAAGCACTCCTTTTTATAGTAACATCAAACTGCATTTTAAATGATTTCTACTTATACTTTTTTTTTTTTTTTGGCAATTTCGTGACAAGAATTGTGAAGAATGTGGCAAATGCAAGGGTGAATGGGCTGGAGCCAGTGGGTGCCTTCAGAAAATGGAGAGAAAAGCAGTCATGAAACCACTACCTACGGTTTTGATCACAGTGCAGGGGAAGCAGAGGGTGCTAAGGGGTTGTATAGCACAGGGCCCTGCCCTGACTTCCTGAAGTGGAGCCGAAGGTTGGGGGAGCTGGTCCGAGACCCAGAAGTCTTCCAGTAGAGGGCGACATCTGCGTGAACCCAAAGTGAGACAGACTCAAACAAGACAAAGCCAGTGTGGCTGCAGAAAAAGATCAAGTTTACTCGGAAAAAAAATTAATAAAAATCACTCCCTGGGGAGAGAGCACAGACTGAGATAGAGGGGAGCTGAGGATGGAGTCTGAGTTTCTCTAAGCTTCAAGGACCAGTAAGAAGAGGAGGAGGCGGGTAGGAGGTAGCTGGCGAAGTGCCAGGGAAGGCAACTGCTCAGCATCTGTCCTCCTCCTTGTGTGAGGACTGGGGAGGATCTAGGAAGGCAGCTATTGGTTCCCCACGGAGCAGTGCTCTCCTTTGGCAAGGAAGGTCCCCTGACTGCCCAGGGTGTTTTCCTTTCATCTTAGGCCCAGGAATCCCCGGCAGGGCTCTCCAGGTAACCACGAAGCTTAGGCCTCTGTCTCTTTGAGACAGCCTAGCTTTATGGCCATTAATCAAGTACGATCCTTTTACCTTTACTTTCCAATCATTTTTGTATTTGCTTTTTAAAAAATTTCTTAATTCCGAATTACTGCAACTCAAAATGATTTCATCTGGGGTGCTTTGCTCAAAAATCAGATTTCTGGGCCCATCTCAGACTGACTGACGGGTGAGAGTCAGTGGAATTGTCCTTGAAATCTGTATTTCAACAAGTTCCTCTGGTGATTCTTGTGCATGCTAACTGAGTTCACTGTTGTCTGTATGCCTTTTACTGTCATTTTAGCTCATTTTATTTTATCTTTTATCCTTTGGTCTTCGAGCACTTTCTTCCACTGTTCTTATATCTCAAGTATTCTTAATGTTGCCCCGCCACACACACACACTTTTAATGCTTTATGCTATTCTTTATTCTACTTTTTAAAATATTTCTGGTCTCTTTTTTCCAGGAGTGTGTAAATATTAGTTAGCATTCATTTCATGTTTTAGTTGGTCTCTTTTTTTAAAGTTAGGTTGTAATTAACATATAGTAAAATCCATCCTTTTTAGGTGTACAGTTCTATGATTGCATCAAAAACATAGAGTTGTATAGCCTTATTCCTTCATATTCAAGATCTAGAACATTTTCATTACCCCCAAAAGTTCCCTTGTGCCTCTTTGTAATCAGCCACTAATTGACTCTCAGCCCTTGGCAATCATTAATCTGCTTTTTTTTTGTCTCAGTAGTTTTGCCTTTTCCAGAGTGTTATGTAAGTGGGATCAGTTTAAATGTAGTTTTGATTCTGGCTATTTCTCTTAGCGCAAGCATTTGAGTTTCATTCATGTTGTTGAATCCATTAGTAGTCACTCCTTTGCATTGCTGAGTAGTATTTATTGCATGGATGTACCACAGTTTATCCATTCAAGCTGGTCTCTTTTCAAGAGCTTCACGGGCCTTCAAATTCTGGGTTAAATTTGTGGGCTCCGGAGCTACAAAGCCTGAGTTCATACTTCAGCTCAGCTACTCCCTGTGTGACCTCGGCCTTAGTTTCCTTGTCAATTAAATGAAGATAACACTAACCCCACAGGCTTATTTTGACATTTTAAATGAGCTAATAAGAAAATGCTTAGAACAGCTTCTAGAATGTAGCAAGCACTCAGCATATGTTCATGTTTAATTCTCCTATAGCTATTTTTTTTTTACTTTAAAAATTTTGAAACTATTTTTTATCAGGTAGATTCCTGTTGTATGTTTTTTTAATTTCTTTTAATATGGTAAACAAAAAAATTATAATTATTAAAATACAGGAGCTACTCATTATTGAGACTTTACCCAGTGCCAGGGTAGTGTTAAGCACTTTACATGCAACAGCATGTTCAACCTCATAACAAATCAATAAACAGGTATTGCCCTGATTGCTATAGATGAGAGCTGGAATCTAAATCTACTTGACCAGGAAGTATGGCGAGGTCAGTCCACACCCTAAGATGCCTTTGGAATGCTTTTCCTTTTAGCAGAACCAGGAATGACTCTCTATGCCTTTCTAACAAAGACATTGAGTTTGGGGATCCCAGTGGGAACAAGCATGTCTCTTTCTTCTTGCTAAAAACCCTTTCCCAACACTTCTTTCAATTCTCCATGAGTCCATCTGGCTCATTATTAGCTATGGTAACCGTGCAACATTTAAGAAGCCAGCTAGAGAAACCATGTAACATCTCACACTTTTATGGGTTCCGTGAGAGTGTAAAAAATGACAAAAATTTCAAGAGGCTTAATTAGGGTGGCCTGGGGTAGAGATAAAAACAAAAAATGAGTCCAATAGTGCCATCTAGTGGACATTCCAATACTACCAAACCTAAGCTGCTGCCCCGCCCAGATATTTAAGTCAAACTCTTCCCAGACTTCCCAAATCTGAACTGTGGGCAACAAAATACCTAATGTGAATAGTCTTCTATACTGATATACCAAAATTCTTCTGCTAGGCAAATCTATTTCCAGTCAAGACAGAGCTAAAATGTTGGGTTAACATGTCACAAAATATCACACCTTTAGGAGGTAATAATGGACTTCAATTTGTCTTTTCACTGTACAGCTACCCCTCATGGGCCAAAATATGAAAATAGCTTGCCTTGTGTTAATAGAAGATGAGAAATAGTGGGAGGTTATAATACCCACTTGAGGTAGTTACCAGCATGAATTTAAAATGGCAACTGAGTAGTCTTGAATCTCCCAGCAAGGTTTCATCCAGAGATGAAAATGGGAGTCTTTAAGCTGTCAGAGCCTTCTTCCAATATAATTGGCGGAAAACCAGCTCATGGAAGCAATCTGACCTTTGTTCAATGCTTACTAAATACTAGTACTTCACTAGATAACTTGCATACATTATCTTATTTAATCCTTACAACATACCTGATATCTGAATCCCAACTTGCCCTCTTACTGGCTAAACAACGTTGGGAAAACAACTTCTTAACCTCTCAGAGGCTGTTTATTCATCTTTGGAGAACAGTGCCTTTCTTATTATAGGTTTGGTGTGAATCAAATAAGATCTTAAATGTAGAGATCTCAGCACCCATCTTCCCAGACCCAGGGATTCCCTAGACATACTCCCCATGATGAAGGACCCTCTTCTGAAATGGGGGTGGAATGTAGTGGTCTCTTAAGGAGAACAGATTAGGATCACTCAGCTCAGGCTCTGATACCTTGTATGCAAGGAAATGGATTTTTGGAAATGACTTTTTTCATGTCCAAAATATTAGCCCTCCTTACATTTCCCTTACATCTAAGGGGAAATTTTATAAGTAAGCTCAGTTAATTTGGGGAGGCCTGTCTCTAAAATCTCAGGCCTATATAACATAAAACCAAGTTTTGGCTCCCTGGAATGAGTGACATCGAGTGTCTTAACTTGTATGGTCTAGAAGTCTGTTGCCAACTGCCTTTTGATCCCTATAAGTTTGGTGTTGTGAGCTGCTGGCCATTCTTCTGAAATACTGAGCTCTTTTGTACACATTGTATAGATTTTACACCTTGTTAATTTTGCCTGGAGCTCTCTTCCCTTTCCTTTTCGTTTGACAAACTCTCACTTAGTTTTCAGGCACCAACTCAGCGTCTCCTGCCATGTGAACAACTCCTATGTCTCCATTCCTCCCTTTGGTCAGATAAGTTGGTCTGTCTTCTTCGTTCACATGGCACCGTTGGTTTCTCCAAACTGGGCTAGTCATGTACTGTAATATGTCCATTTCCACATGTCTCTCCCAAAGAAGGTCAGCTCTTAAGGGCCAGCGCTATTCCCAGCTGTGTCCCTTGTTCCCCAGTTCTCACTCCTACTTCTCTGCGATTGTACTCCCTGATAAAGTGTTAGCACTTTAGCTATTGTCTCGGGTTCTGTTTTTTAGGAATATGAGCTAGGACGTATGACCAGTGCCTTACAAAGTGCCTGGCATAGGGTAGAAGTTTAAACACTGCCTGAATGAGAATTGGCACCCTCAAACTGACAATAATTCTTGGAGATTTAAACACCATAATGCATAATGGTACCAGGTACCACACATAGGCAATCTGGATTTAGCTTTCTTGCCCTCTAGGCAATGCAATAAAATTTATTTTCTGGTTAAATTTATTTGTAAACATAAACCAAAATTTGTGATTTATGGGATAAGTCCAGAAAAACCTCATTGATATCTAAAAACTAACGCTACTGATGATTTCATAGCTCCTTTCTTACAGTAATCTTGAGA
>NW_011888790.1:9372054-9378847 GCF_000151845.1 Pteropus vampyrus | reverse complement strand
GTGATTTATGGGATAAGTCCAGAAAAACCTCATTGATATCTAAAAACTAACGCTACTGATGATTTCATAGCTCCTTTCTTACAGTAATCTTGAGAAGAAAATTTCACCGAAATCAGTCCTTTCTTTTTCATTATCATCATCTCCTGTAACTGTGCCAAAATTGTTTTTACCTATAACAATACTAGTGAGATCAAAGGCTAAGGCTGAACTATATTGAGAGTTTTTCTAACAAAATTTGCTCTTTAAAAACACCTAATACCCAAGTTAACTGCCTTGTTAGAAATGTTTTTACCATCATACCTCATTTCGACAAAATTTTGTACATTCGAACCAGTTAAACATAAGTTAAGTACCTTTAGTTCTTTTAACAAAGACTATAAGAAAATAAAAGTAAATAACCAAAATGTGTCCAGGATAGGAAGGAGCGTATCAATAATACTTCAGAAGCTACCTAAGGGATTCTTTCTATCATGTTGCAAACTTGACCTAGGGTTAGGATGCTAAAACCAGCTTGGGTTAAAAAAAAACAAACAAAAAAACAAAACTCTCAATGGGAGGCTCTGAATGTGGCTTTGGGACTAATACTGTCTACTTGGAGGGCAGAAAAGCCATGCATTGCTTATACAAGTTTACATGTTGGCATCTCTGTAGGGGGTGGGATTGTTGTTATTTTTCCTCCTTTTGTGGCACTCGATAGATTCTCAATCCATGTTTGAAATAATAAGAGGATATGAAAGCAACAATTCTTACTGTCACTTCTGTCTGAGAGGCTTATCTCTCCTAATTTTATAGTCCCCGAACAACTGTCTCAAATTGTATAGGGCACTCATACTCGAAAATCCATTCACTCATAAGGTCCTTTGATGGCTCACAAATGAAATAAAGCCCCAGAGGAAGATAGCTGTTATCAAAATTATTCAAAGTCTTGGTGGGCCTCACATTTTACCTATGTCCACATAATTAAACTCTTCAACCACTATCTTCTTTGGTATTAGTCTGTTCCATTTATTTATTTTTAAAAGTAAGCCTGTAACCCCTACTTTCTCATATTTACAGATGTACTAGCTTCTTGTATATTTTATTATCACCAGATTCAAGTTTTCTCCTTACCCATAAAAAGATGGTTTCAAGAGAATGTAGGGCAGATCCTTACCTGAGTATAATGGCCACATTTCCTGCTGCATTTCCGAGTCTCGAAGTCATAATATTGAACTTCATCGTACCAGTTTGTGATGGCTGAAGACACAGAAAAGATGGAGAGAGAGCCAGTCCAGATGTTTTCTCCCAGTGCAGTGAAATTTGGGTGCAGCTTGTGGGGTGGCCCCAGCTGACTGTTATGTTCAAACTGACAGTTTTTTGCCCATGCTTTTGCAATTTTGGCAAGGTCTGTGTCCCAAGTCTGCAAAAATAAATATTAAATAGCAGGGTCAAGAATGGAACCCGTTATCCAACAATGTAACTGGAGTGAGCAAAGTGGGAATTTCAATCAGGAATGAAGTGTGATGACAAGAATAGAGAGGGAAACACTGCACATGGGTCCTCTCTATAAGTATGGTCTTCCAGTATTGACTAGGGCTGGTAGGAAATGTGATCATCTAGTTTGGTGAAATTTAAAACCTAATGAGGGGCACAGACCAACATTTCACTGAAGATCTATTACCAATTTCCCCCACTATCTGAAAGTAAAGCCAACCTATGAAACCTTTGGCGAGCCAAAATGACGTAAAGCAAAGAAGCAACTACCTTAAGACACATCTTGCTAAGAGATGCACAAAATAAATCGAGATAAAGTACAGGTGCTCACAGAGACAGGTCAAAGCTATGGCGGCTTGATGCAGAGATGCTGAGTGTGGTTCCCGGGGAAGGCGCAAGGCGGCAGCACTCGCGCTGCTCGAAGTGCACGCTTCCTCTATAATGGCTGAAAAACAAACACTGGACGCTATTTTCCCTCTCCTCCCGCCCCCCGTATAAAAACGAAAATCCTCTTCAGATTTCTTTCAGTAAGCGAAAACAGCTACTAATGAAGATCTTTCTTAAAAACGAAGTGGCGTAAAGTGAACTTTTGAAAAGCAAGGTGTATGTGCAAAATACTGCGCTGTGTTTCGTACAGTTTATATAACTTAAAAACCACAATATCTTATATCCAAAGAATCTCAGAAAGGTTAAAAAACTAGCTCAAAGCCACAGCTGGGATTCAAACCCACAGCTGGGATTCAAACCCAAGCCTGAATGAATCAAGATTCTATCTTTTCTCCACACTCCATGCTGTCTTCCTGAAAAAGTGAGTACTCTGCTGGCAACAACAAAAAAGTTAACTCAAGAGATAAAACAAATAAACAAACAAATTTTTAAAAATCTTGAAAAAAATTGAAAGGGAAGAAAATGACAAAAAGGAGAAGTACAATCTATTTATGACCAGAGGAAAATGTCCCAAAAGAGAAGTAAAAAGTATTTGCTGAGCCTGTTGGTAGAGCTACACTGGATTTTGTTTTGATGGCGAATTTACTGATCACGTTAATCACAAAGAAAAAAATCATTCACAATTACCAAGGATTTATCTCCCAAATCGAGACACGTTAGATGTTTTTGACAGACCTATGCCACAAACACTGGTATTTTCCTTACCATGTAGAGCATGCCACTGGCTGTTGGCTTCACTTCCGATCGTAACTTGTTATGAATTTGAACACAGCTTCTGATGAACGTTTCATTGTTGATATCTGGTAAACTGCTTCCTGAATATGAATAACTGGAAACCATAGAAACCATCCAGGCTGTCATAGCAAGTGTAACTTGCATGCTCAGTCTGGCGAGGAGCCGGGGAAAGCTGGAGTCCAGGGCCACTGCAGGTTCTGAGAGTGTGCTTGTCTCCCCCGCCCTCTCTCTCGGTGTTACCAAGCACAGCCTACTTCAGTTCTGAGAAAACGGAAAGTAAAACATGAGTTATCACTAGTTAGAAAAAAATGAGTTTCTCCATATATGGTTTGCAGCTCCTTTGTGCTGTTAACCTTGTTTATTTAGTGGTTCTTAGTGACACAGCACCTATTGCAACATAGATTTTTATGAGGCTGAGTCAGACTTTCATTTGAGTTGGGGGATGTTTCCAAAGGAAATTCTGGAATCTCCAGAAATAACAGTCTCATTTTTTACAGAGGTTTTGCTGGTTAAATAAAAACATATCTCTTACTTCTATAAATGTCTTACAAAATGCTTTTTAAAAACTTTATTTTTTAAGACATTCAGTGGTTGGAATATCTAGTTAACACCATAACTTGACCTAAGTATGACCTTTTAGATACATGATAAGCTTTCTTATTTCCTGGGGAGAAATGATATAGAATTCCTGATACCCTTGTGTATCTCTCTCTGATTAGTTTTATGAATATTTAGGCTCCAAAAGACTCTAGTCACCTATTATACTGAGGATGAGAATAAGTGGGTAGGGATGGACAAAGATAAGGATCCAGATAGGGAGAAAGACAATACTATTTATCACCCAGACACAAGCACATCATTATTATACTGTCTGTGTGATAATACTTCACACAATAAAAATAACTTTGTATAAGTCAGTTTTATGTATATCAGTGTATATGAGTTAACTCTAATTCACATTTATGAACAGTTAGTTAGTTCTATAGTTCTCTAATCAGAAATCCACACTCCAAAGGTGATTTTGGCACTTCAGAGATTGTTATGGAAGTTGACACCAAAGAGTTTATTATTAATAATAGGAAATATTCAAGAATAATTTCCACTGGTGAAATGAGTAGTATTCAAAATGGATAGTTTGTAGAAAGATTGAACATGCCTTTCTGCCATTGCACAAATGAGGTATGAGGAAGCAGCCAAGCGCAGTTCTCTAGAGACCTGTCACAAAAGCCCCTGTCCCCTGCCTTAATTCAGACCTGACTTCAGACCTGGCCAGTCCTGACTTCAGAATGTCATTCATTGAGGGCCAGCATTAAGTGAGCCTCTCATACAATCGTATGGTTGGAGTGTCTAAGGACAGAGCAGAACTGTTTTTGGAAAAGTTTGCTAATGATTGTTTAGCAAGGTTTGTCTAACTAGCTCCTACTACGTGAGGTTATCCATTTTTTGAAAAGAACCAGGCATTTGAGTCCATATTAGTTTAGGTCAGTTGGCAGCAGTGACGACAAGCATCAACCTAAGCTTTTTCATATTTATTATCTCACTATGTTCTCACAATAACTGTGTGAGATGTATATTACCATCCTTATTTTACAGATGACAATATTGAGACAAAGGGAGGTTAAATAATTAGATCAGTAACATGACACTAGTAAAATGTTAACACAGGATTTGTCTGATTGCAAATCCTGTTTCTAATTTTTAAGAGCAAAAGTTCTCTAAAGTGTCAGATTTCTCTAAGCCCAGTTCTGGACTACGTGTCAATCTTGCCCCTCCCCTATCCTTGCCAGACCTGCATAGACCAGTTTTAGCAAGAACCCTGCCAAGTCAGTTTAGAGAGAATCTCTCCCATCCTTGACATCTGACCACTCTCAATATCTAGTCAAATTCCTCAGTCCCCACCCTTGACATCTGATCACTCTGGCCTGCCCTTAGTAATTTTCCATCCACAAGCTCCCCCTTCCCCTTAACTCTGATCTTTGGCTATAAATCCCCAGCTATCTTTATTGTATTCAGAATTGAGCCCAGTTCTGTACTGTGGTCTCTTTCCTATTGCAACAGTTTCTGAATACAATCTATTTTCACTGTGTTAACTAGTGTCTGGCTCTGGTTCTCTGAGAATATGTACAATCAGATACATATGTAGCTTATACCTTGTTGTCACACATGAAAAAGTGAAACAATGCAAAGGCTATTTCCTTCTGTTGTTCATCTCCAGATCAAAGTCTTGGAGGGTTATGAGCAGAGGAGTTACGTAACTCACTTATATTGTAAAAGGATAATTCTGACTGATGGGCCGGAAAGGAAGCGTGGAAATTACTTAGGAGCTATTGCAGTAAGGGTCCAAATATGAGTTAACTCAATTTCAGCATAAAAATCTGTCTTGTGCTCCCCTTTCTGTTTCTCCCTGCAGTAATGCCGTTCTGATTTGAATAAGGCAAGAGAGAAGTTTCTTTAGCGTCTCTCTGCTGGGGTGCCCTCAGAGAATGATTCTTATGCTCCAGCAGTTACACTAGCAGCCACTCAGTAACTGAGCAAAAATCTTCGTACAAATTGTAAATCGTGTACAGGAAAATCAGTTCTTGTTTAGAGAGGCTGAGAGGGCTGGTGCACAGTTATCAATAGCAACATGCCTTCACCTTCTGCCCTTTAGCTTCTACCCTGCCCAAGGAAGCCTAACAGTTGTATGATGGATTATTCCACCTGCTCAAATAGGGCAGCTGTTTTCTGCCAGTTCACTAAAATCCATTCACAAGACAGTAATCCACGGCCTTATATTTTTCATGGCATGGTATAGCATGGCCCTGCACGATCTCAGTTAATGTTTATTTCCTTAAGATCCTGGAGAGTATGTATTATATAGCTACATTTTTGATGAGGAAATTGAGGGCCACCGTTAAGTCATTTGTTCAAATTCACACTTAGGAGGAAGTGAATTAAACTCAGGGTTATCTCCCTTTTTTATACCAATGACTCATACATCTTGTTGTGCATTACAATATGCACCCCATGGCAACCTATCAGTACTTTTAATCAGCTCTCCCCAGTGTTTCTAGGCTATGGCTAAAGTTTGAGAATCACTGTTTTACACCATGCTGCTTCTCTTTGCCCTGATGATATCTGATCCTTGTTAAAGTGCTTAGCTGAAGATACTCATTCACTCTAATTCACTGAATCTTAGGATGTTGGTACCAAAATTCTTCCAGCTTCCTACTGCTGCTTCCAGACCATTGCTACATAGCCTTTCCTTCGTACGCTTCTTTGAGTTGTATGGCATTCATTTACAGTGAATTCTACTTTGTCATCATCATCTTCAGACCTCCCCTGAAATCCTTGAGGACTTAGGTCTCGATCCATAAGAATTATCTCCATTTGAATTATCTAACATTCTGCCCACAAACTTCTTTAACCAACTCTACTTCATTGATTTTAACAAATCATTCAGAGATATATCTTGGCCTTTACCAAACTGGAGTTTGCTTCCCGACTCCAACTGGAATTGCTCAGACCTCCAAATTCCTACTCTGGCCTCCGTTTTCTCCTGCCCACCTCTCAAGCACTGGCACTGTCCCTGCTGTTAAATCTGCTCTACATATTTATGGTGACTCCCAAGCTTCTCATCTGCTATTCTCTCAGCCTATCATCCCCCACTCTAACCTGTTTTTATTTCTTTTCTTTCTCTCTCTTAGGCGTCAAGATCAAAATTCACAAGCATTTTCACACTAGTATCTTCAAAACTCTCACTCTTGGCATTTCCCTGTGAGCTAGCTCAGCCAATCCTTAATCAAAAAAGGTTTGTTTTTGTAGTTTCTAAGTAGAACTACAGAAAGTAGAAAAACTATGCTGATCGGTATCATCACACTTTTTATTTTGAACAGTGGTGTATTCAAACCTTTTGCAATTCTCAAGCTACCTACCCACCCTGAGATCTGGTAAGCTTCTCAACAGGCACCAAATGCCAGATTTTTCTGCAACTTAGTGTTTTTGTTCCTTTTGTTCCTTTTGACTCATTTTCTCACTTCTCTGTCAAACTCTCACTCATCATCATGTCTTAGTCCAACTCAAATGTTGCCTTTTCTCTTACATTTCTGACTCCCCTAAGCATACCCTTTCCTCTGTGTCCTCCCCACCTTTTTTTTTT
>NW_011888790.1:9338826-9371494 GCF_000151845.1 Pteropus vampyrus | reverse complement strand
TCTAATTCAGAAGCCCTACCTCAAATCATAGTAAGTAAACATAAGCCTATTCATATATTGAATAAGATGTGCTCTAGAGCTGAGGCACTTGCAAGAGCTCAGTCTTTAAATCTGTGCTGTTTGGTATCAATGTCACTAGCCACATGGGGCTACTGAGCACTTGAAGTGTGGCTAGTCTAAATTGAGATGTGTTCTAAGTGTAAAATATACACCAGATTTTAGACTCAGTATGAAATAAAAGATGTAAAATAGCTCCTCAATACTTTTAATATTGATTACATGTTGAAATGATAATATTGTGGATATGTTGGATTAAATAAGGTCTATTATAAAAATTAGTTTAACCTGCTTCTTTTACCTTTTTTAATGTCTCTACGACAAAATTAAAAATAACATGCGGCTTTTATTATATTTCTATTAGACAGTGATTTTTAAATACATTATCCATGATATTTAGTATGAATGTAGTGACTAACAGAAGTATGGACTAATAGAGTTTAGGTCTATTTTCAACTAGGAACTTTGTGTATAAATATGTACTTACAAGGATTTTTTTTTTATATAATTCTCTAAACTATATAGTAAATTCAAATTTATTATTAGTTTGAGATTAGAATGAGAAGAAACTTGTTGGCAATGCTATCCTGCCTCACCATCAGAAGGTTCTGTCATAACATATTCTTGTATAACAATTACAATATAGGCATTCTCATTATCCAAGTATTCATATTTAAGTCACCATATTACAAGGTAGTATAGGGCAGCTAGAGAAGTCATAACACATACAAATGTGTTAATAAGTTTGTATAGAATGACTTCCAATTCAAGTATTCCTTTTCCCTTATTACCAACACCTAATCCTTGTAGAAAGTGTGAACGTTTTTTGCAGTTCTTTTGCTAATTGTGCAATGCTGTCAACATCTTACAATACAAGGCAAAAGCAATGCAATAAATCATTTGCAACATGAGACTGCAATTCTTGCAAAAGATTTAGTATTTCAGAAATTTATTAAAAAGTGGTTGACAAATAAAACACTGGTTAGAATTTAAATCAGTTATTATTTAAAGGAGACTAAATAATCAAAATAATGACTCCTTTAGTCCTTAAAAAGAGAATGATTTAAATGTCAAATTATTACAAGAACTCTTGGGAAAACTGATGAAGAGCTCTGAGATATATATATATCTTAATCACTCTCTTTATTTTGAAAGTCAAATGTGAAGTGAAATATGTTGTTCTGTGTTACTATATAACTTTGCTAAAAATTATGCCAATCCAATACCCTTAGTCAATGCACATTTTATTCTTTTGTGTTTCTAAGAATTAGTTTGTAGTTGTAAATCTCAGTTAAACATTTGCTAAATATGAGAAAAAAGAACTCAAATTCTAAATTTTCACTTTCATTTTTCAAAAGAAAACCCCATTTAAATCATTTTTTCCCCACACTTTATTTTGAAGTTTTTGTCTTCTTTTAAAGTATCTTTCTTTATAAAGTCCTTTCTGATACTACTTATCCTAAGATAATTGTAATGGCTGAATTTTAAAAAGCATTATAAATTTAAAACAGGATAAATGTACTTTCTAAATGAATAAAAATGCAGAAATGAATAAATAATAATAGATGAATGCTTATGTTTATGAAGTGTTTACCTCATATTAAATAATGCTGCTAGATTTAGTTATTCCTGAGTTAAACTTGTTTGGCTTCTGTACATAACTCAAGTGTTTACAGGTAGCAACACAAGATATAAATGGTCAAAGAGATAATGTAGCCAATATAATCTTACAGCTTTGAGACTTATCCAATCAATGTTTACACTATTCAACTAGCTACACATTTTTAGCATTGTTAATTCCTCATTACTGAGGAAATTATTTTGAACTTGCTCAACCCACAAGAAATGGTAGTTTCAATAGCAATTTTGCTGTTTCCTTTGAACATTTAGTTCTCAACTGTAGGGTTTTTTTTTTTTTTTTTCAGTTTCTTTGCTTTCTTCTAAAACATTCATTCTGTTAGCTGTGGTTTCCCCTGTGCTCCACAGTGGGGAGGGGAGGTATGTATTGTTAAAATTGTCCTGTCTTTCAGCTTTGATTACTCCAGATTCCCACTTACTGAACCCTTCCTTACTCACTCAGTGTCAGCAGCAGGGTTTCCTACTGACTCAGAATATCCATACCAACAATGGGCTCTGACAGTCCTTATACCAGAATTTGTTACTGATTTGCTAATCTAACACCTTTCACTCTTTCACCACGGCATCTTTCTCTTTCCTCAATATTGATATATGGTTCTTGCCCGAGGACCTGGGTTATATTTATTGTACATTGAGCCCAGTACCCAGAAATCTCTGCTCCTGATCCTCAAGCCATTATACCATGACCTTGTCGTACAGCTTCAGCCTGCCGGTCAACTGAAATTTTCATCTCATCCTCCAGAAATTATTTTCCTCTTGGAGGAGAAGTTTAATCTCAGACTCTTTCATCAGAATGTACCTCCCCCCACTTTTTTTACAAGTATTTTTCCCTTGTCAACATAAGAAACATCCAAACCTGTAGAGAATTTTTATGAATTTATTTGAGCCAAACTGACAGCAGTTGCCAGGAAGGAAAATCTTGACAGACTGAGAAAATACTCTGGAGAATGGCAGTTTTGCCATTTATTTTAATCATTATAATGAAAAGAGGACACGTAAGGAGGGTTACAAGAAATTTATTAGTGGTAGATTAAGGAAGTGGGAGAAAACAAAGAGGAAACATCTCTGGGACTGGATAAAAAGCAAAATGGAGAAGCACATACTTCTTTTTCACTGGTGGTTACAGATCGTAAACATTTACAGCACATAGAGATGATATTCAGGCAACAAGATAACAATGAAGGGTTCTGTAGTCTGGAGCTCTGGTGCCAACGGTTGTGACATGAAGGGTTTGGAAAAGAAGATGACTCTGACATTTCAAAGTTATGTTGGAAAAAGACAATAGGCTCAATTAAGATAAAGATTGGCCTTTGTCAAGGAAGCTACAGGCCTAGGTAGTGACTACCCGCCACGATTGGCTTTTAGTAGAAATTTTTATGTTCAGACCATCCTGTGTGGTTACTTTCAGTTTCTGGATTTGTAAAGCCTGCCATGCAGGCTTCCCCTGCTTAGTTATGTGGCCTTTTTCATCTATACCCTTATCTCCTCCCTGAGACCTCGAAAGCTGTAATATATGTTGCATATGTGCTTTGACCCATGTGAAATGTCAGTTACTGCAGGTGGAAGCATAGAGGCACATCCCTCAGATATCCCTTCAAGATAGAATCTGCCACGAAGAGTGCAGTTAGCAGACAGCCTCCAGCTGTAGCATTACATGCTCTTATGAGAATGTAATGCTTGTTATGAGGTGGAGCTGAGTCAGCGATGCTAGCGCTGGAGAATGGCTGCAAATACAGATGAAGCTTCATTTATTTGCATGTCCTCTGCTCACCTTCTGCTGTGCAGCCCATTTCCTAACAGGCCACGGATTGGTTCTGGTTCATGGCTAAGAGGTTGAGGACTCCTGGTCTACAGCATCTTAGCTAAGGCTACACTTTCCCCTTGTCAATGACTAAGTATGACAGCTGTTCAAGCCATTTCTGCCCAATACATAGTTCTCCTAACTTGAAAGATCTCCGTGGGAGATTTTTTTGCACCACAGCTCTCCCTTGTGTGGGCTGAGATTTCCCGGAGTTGCACTGCAGTCTTAGTCTCTTCAGAATGAATTTCAAATGTGCATTGTCATCTGAAGGCTTCCCCTACCTGCTCCCCCAGTCTATTGTGTGTGTGTAGTCCAATAAAACTTTATTTATAGACACTAAAATTTGAATTTTGTGTAATTTTTATGTGCCGCAAAATATTGCTTTAATTTTTGTAAAAACCTTTTTATTTTAGAACAATTTTAGGCAGTACAGAGAATTCTCATATACCCTCACCCACTTTCCCCTATTATTAATATCTTGCAGTAAATTTGTCATAATTAATGAACCAATATTGATACATTGTCATTAACTAAAGTCCACATTTTATTCAGATTTTCTTAGTTTTCACCTAATGCCCTTTTCATGTTCCAGGATCCCATTCAGGATATCACATTATATTTAGTAGTCATGCTTCTAAGCTTAGACTCCTCTTGGTTGTGATGGTTTCTCGGGTTTCCCTTATTGTTGTTCACCTTGACAATTTTTAAGGAGTACTGGTCAGTATTTTATAAAATGTCCCTTAATTGGGATTTGTCTGATGTTTTTCTCATGATTAGACTGGGATTATATGTTCTTGGGAAGAAGCCTACAGAAGTAAAATGCCATTTTCATAACATCATATCAAGGATGCATGAGATTACCATGGCCTACCAATATTGATATTGACCTTGGTCACCTGGCTGAGGTAGTGTTTGTTAGGTTTCTCCACTGGAAAGTGACTCTCCCCACCCCCTTCCCATACTGTATTCTTTGATACCTCAATTTTTACAGGATCCAAACTGGCACAATGGGTTTCAGTAGCTGTCCAAGGAAGCAAGTGGTAAGAAATCATGACCCGTTCCTTAGTTACCAGAACTGAGCCAGTTATCAGACCTGGAAAGCACTGTGTGAATAGGTAGGTGGCTAAGTTCCCAGGAGAATGCCACTAGTAAGTATGCGATTTGAAGATTCCCCTCGCACTTCGCAAAAGGGACCCACGGACATTTACTTGAGTGAATGTATACTTGAGAATAAGATTATCCACACAATTGGAGAATTATTGGGAAAAGGATCTGAATTGATGTTGAACCAAAGCTTCATCATGGGATCAAATCCCGGCAGGGCCAGAGGGCATGAATAAGCTACATGAGCAGACAGCCTAGATTTCCATTTTACCGATCACAGTTATACCAGCACCCCTCTCTCAGCTCACACCTATCACCACATTGAGGGGGTTCCTGTGCCTCTAGATAAAGATAATGGAAAAATGTCAAATCGTAGTTTATCGATTGGTTGGCTTTATGTGGGGGTGCAAGCTAAAAATGGACAATAGCTACATTACAGACATACTCAAGGGTGGCCTTGAAAGACAGTAGTGAGGGCAAATATTCAGTGTGGAGCTCTGAGTGCTACACCTGGTTATCCACTTTATATGGAAGCATAAGAAGCCTGAGATGATAATCAATATGGACACATGGACAGTAGCAAATACCTGGCCAAAGTTTAGGAGTTTAGAAGGGAAAGGACTGAAAGATCAGAAATAGGAGGGTATGGGACAGAGGCACATGAACAGAGATGTGGGAACGAGAATAGTGTGTGAAAACTTTTTATAGGTTAATACCCACTAGAAGCATTGAACAACCAAGTGGACAAAATGACTCATTCATTGACATTAACTAGCTTTTGCCCTTTATTCACCCAAAAGTAGCATGATAGGTAGATGGAATTCACGAATACCACACATAGGTCCATTTGCATGGACTTTTAGTTATCAGTGCTGATCTAGGTACCTGTGTGTGTACAATCTACCAATAGTGGAGATGAATGCTGAGTCCCTGACATGGCACTATTGTTTAAGGAGACAAACTGGCACTTGGTAGCAAGTTGACAACACTGGGTTCCTTCTATCCTGGAAAAGCCAGTGGTTTGTTCTCTTTGGAATAGATGCCCATTCTATTTTTTTCTGGGTATAGATTTGCTTTTCTGCCCTGAAAGTCTTAGCCAACACCACCATGTGTAAATTTCATGAGTGTCTGATCCACAAGAATAGACCACCACACAAGCTAGCGTCCCGTCAGAGGTCTCATTTCGTGATAAAAGAGTTTCAGAAGGGGAGCCTGGACTGTGGAATCCACTGGTTGTACTATACACATTACACAGTGTAGAAACATCTGGCCTGATATAGCATTGGGATGAATAGCTAACATGCCAATTTGGAAGCGATACTTTGTAAGGATATATAGCCATAGGAAGACTACATGGGACCAGGAACCAAGGGGTAGGAACTGGAGTGGCTTAAATACCATCACTCAAAAATGACCCATTGGATAATTTTGTGTTCTGCAAGCTTTATGGTCCTGTTCTCCAAAATTGGCACATTCTTGCCAGGAGACATGGCAAGGGTTCTTTTAACCTGTAAGTTATAGCTGTATAGTTTTATTTTCTACACTGGTTAGTGTTAAGTGGGACAGACTAGTCACCATTGCTCCACTGTCCCACCTGGAATGAGTCAGAAGGTTAGTGGTTATGATTTTCTCTAATGATGAGATCTATCAAATCTGTTTAATAAGGGGAAATATCATTAATACTCCTCAGATATTACATATTTTTAAAGGTCTTGTCTAATATTGCCCATAATCACATTTCTTTCACTCAGGTGGTACTCTGAATTTGCTTTGTTTTCAAGAGCTCTTGAAAACAAACAAACACACACAAAAAACATAAACTATCAAATGTGAGAGAATAGTTCAGGGCTTTTTTGTATAATTCTCATCTTTCTCCATTTAAGAACAGGTTTTTAATATAATAGAGTTAATAAACAGAGTTTATACCATTCGATGTATTTCATTATGTTAGGTATTTTCATTCAGTTTATTATTAGTATTATAAGTGGTAAGTAGTTAATTTATATGACTATATTTTTTGAATAACTACAAGTAAATAATTCTTTTTAAAAATTTATTTTATCACATAAATTCAAAAGCAGTCAGATTGCTCAATCACAAGTAAACTTTTGACACTTATTAGCCCTTAGTGGTAACAAATTATATAGCCTTATAAAGAATTGCAGTAAGGCTTTAATGAAATATTGAACATAAAGTAGAAATAATAAATTTGTCTCCTAAAAGCATGCACAAGTACCACTTAAACCATTCCAAACATATATACTATAGTGATAAATAATAGTATCTGATGCTTTGATATCACATGAGAAATATCACTACCACCACGATCACCACTAGCAATGGCAACTATAATGGTAATGACAAAACAACAAAACCAAAAGTTATTAAGTGACTGTCCTGAATTTGAAATGGTCCTAAGCACTTTACAGGTATGATCTTAATACTTGAGAAACTTGCTAACCCATTTTAAAAATATTTAGAACACAGAGATAGAAACATATTTAGAAAATGGCAATTTCCTTCTTTATCAGGATAACATAGTGAAACCTTAATGTTATAGACTGTCAAATCCTTTTTAGTGTTTCTGTCACCACACCTTTATCTGTTCTTAGTGTCTGAGAGCTTTCCTTATATACAGTACTTACTGTAAAATACATGTTTTTTGTTGTTGTTTCTTTATTTTTCAAATTTAAGTTTGTTGAGCAGTATGAAAAAGAGAAGGGAATAAAAGGTACTGAAATATTGGTTTGTACATATTCTTTCTTAAAGCTCAATGTTCTTTTTATAAGTTTTTTGCCTTTTTTTGTATTATCCTTTTGTCCTGTGATGGTGGCTACCTCACCCTTTGTCCTCCTCTGCCTTTTCCTCCTCCTCCTCCTCTTCTTCCTCCTCCTCTTCCTCCTCCTCCTCTTCCTCCTCCTCCTCCTCTTCTTCCTCCTCCTCTTCCTTCTCCTCCTCCTCCTTCTCTTCCTCCTCCTCCTCCTCCTTCCCCTCTTTTCTGTCCTTTTTGTCCTCCTTCTCTATCTTTTCCTCCAACTTTTCATGCTCTGGCCTCATTACCTCAGAGGTAAACTGCATCTGTTCTTCCAATAATATATTTGGAAAATAAGACTGTATTATCAAAACAACTGTGGCACATAGTGAAAAAAATAGTGTTCTCAAAAATAAAATAAACATGCAGAGTGGATCACACACAAGTGGCCGGGGCACTTCCCATCTTGGATACCAAAATCGATAATCTGCAAATAAAGGAGCAATTGAAAGCTGGATTTCATATAAAGTAGTTAAAGCATTCAAGAAATAGAAGACAACAATACATACATATGGCTTGGTCACGACCTGCATTACCTAGAAAGAAAAAAGAAAGACATAAAGAATTACATAAAATTTCTTCTTTCTGTAGAATGACAATTTCCCCAACAATAATGACATCATCCTCCTAGTTGTCAGGTATTAAGCGATCATTATTGATTTCTCCTCTCCAACAAACAGCTAGTCATTAAGTACAATATTTTCTCTTTTAGTAAAAGTTAGCCTGGTCTGCTAGAGAGAGAGCACAGAAGTATAGGAGTGAGAAGATGTGAATTTTACTACTAATTCTGTCTAAATCAATTTGTCACCTTACTTAAGTCACTTCATGTCGACCCTCTAAAGATTGTTCTAATTTCAGCCTTCTAGGATTCTATAACATCTTTTATTTTCATTTCTCTTCCCCCCACCTCAATCATCCCATATTAATCTTCTGAATCTACTCACTTTCCTCATTTAATTCTCATTTTCAGAAACTTTCAGTTGCTCATTTCCTAGCAGCAAAGTTAACTCCATAGCCTGGTCTTCATTGTTTTGCTATTTAGCCCAATGTTATCACAATACTTTTCAGGAAATAAATTTTCTTTCCTCTGCTCACCTGGGCATAGAAGGTCAGATGACCATTCCTGGATTCCACTAGGAAGGAGAGTGAGAGGATAAACGAGTTCTCACATATAGAGAGCCCAAATGGCAACCTAGGGCTTTGTCTTGCAACATTAATATTCTTAGAGGAAAATTTAGAAATCACTCTTGAGGCACCTTGGAGATGAACTGATCTTCTTTTGAATCTTTAAGGTTATTTTAGCCTTTTGTGCTTGATCTTATTACTTCATTTTTTTTTTCAATATAATGATTCCTATTTTAGAGCTCCTTTAAAAAAAGTATTTTACTTCATTCTGTGTCTGTGTGTCTATTGATTGCTTAGTACGAGCAATGATGTACTTAGTATGTTTCTTCTTTGCATCTTCCTTCATTCCTTTTCACTAATTTTTATTGATTACATTCTTCTTTTACTTTCGTACTTGGTTAAATATTTAAATACCTTTAAACAAACATGTCTCTGATTCTTCAGCTTTAACTAATACCTTTTGGCCTCTGGCTCTAAAAGAAGAGGAAATTAAACAGATTTTTCTACCTTTCTCTTCTCCTCTGAAGTTTTATTAATTACATCATTTGTTTATTGCCAAAATTTATATTTATATTTTGTTTTATAATTATAATCTTCAGATTTGTTTTAATCTATCAATTAATTTAATCTATCCAATGTTTATGGATAGTTCTTTTAGCACAGCTTTTTGCTTTTCCATTCATCCATTCTTTTTAGTGAAAGTCATCCTCTAGGAGTTATTAAGGAAGTGCACAGGAGAACTATATACCACAAGTTACTGTGTGTTCCTGTCTATTTGCTTATACTTGAATAATAAGTTTGGCTCTACATAAATTCTTGGTTGACATTTTTTTGCATTAAGACCATATAGGCATCACTCTATTGTCTCTTAGCATTGACCATTATTGTAGAGAAGTTTGAGACCAGCCTGAACTTTCCTCTCTATTCACAGAAAAGTACTTAGTTCCTGGTTTTGGCTCTACAGTACAGAATTAACTTTACACGGTGTAGTAGTAATGATATTGGCAATTGACAATCCTGCATAGAGGACTAACATTCATGTCATCAGAGTCTCAAGGAGAAGAGAAATAGTGTAGTGTTGGAAAAAATATATAAAGAAAAGGCTGAAGCTTCTCTAGTATAGATGAAGAATTAGATCTACAGAATCAAGAATCTAAGCTAAGACTGATTTATTTCACTTAGCATGATGCCCTCAAGGTCCATTCATGTTGTCACAAATGGCAAGATTTTCTTTTTTATAACTGAATAATTGTTTATGTATATTACAATCTTTTTTTCTTCCTTTTTTTTTTGTATACTACTATTTCTTATCCATTCATTCATCGATAGACACTTAGGTTGTTTCCATATCTTGGCTATTGTGTATAACGCTGCAATGAGCGTGGGGGTCCATATATCTTTTCAAGTTATCGGTTTTGTTTTCTTCAGATAAATATTCACAGGCAGAATTGTGGGATCAAATGGTAGTTCTATTTTTAATTTCTTGGGGAACCTCCAAATGTTTACCATAGTGGCTGCACCAATTTACATTCCATACTATGCACTTCCAATGTTTAAAGAATTTCTATTTCTGAAGTTTTTAATTATTTCTTACAATATCTAAATATCTATCTGTAGCTTATTTTCTTTTCTATTGTTTTGGTTCTATTCAGGGCCTCCAATTATTCACATGTCGAACTTGATTTATCAGTGCATATTTAACATTTTCTCTTTAATCTTTTTAAATTCCTTGCCTGCATTTCTCAGTCATGACCTCCATATCCTTTATGTGTTTTCCAGCATTTTTTTGTTTCTTGTGCTATTTTCAATGTGCTCTTCACTTCTATAATGGCTTTATTTTTTTCTTTCAGTTTCTTATTGTTGTATTGCCATATCTTCTTTGAGCTTTGTGTCTTCCCTTTGATCTCTTGTTTTGTTTTTAAAGTATTTTGAAGATGATATATTTGCTCTCATTTTCTAATGGTTCCATGGCAGTATAACAATATTTTTTGTCATTTTTTTATTGGAGGTTTTTGGGTTTTTTTTTTTTTTTTGGTATGGCTCATGTACTCATCAGAATGGATAAAAAACATGACCCAACTACATGCTGTCTATAAGAAATATAGGTAGTTTAATAATAAACATAAACAAACAGAAAGATGAAGTGGCTATATTTACACTTCAGTGTAAACAAAATTGCCAGGGATAAAGAGGGACATTATTTATTGATAAAATGGTCAATTCACCAGGATAAAGTATAATAATTCTAACTGTATGTGCACCTAACCACAGAGTTTCAACATACATGAAGAAAAACCGACAGAACTGAAATGGAAAATAGAAAAATCTACAATTATAGCCAGAAACTCAACATCCTTCTCTCAAAAATTGATAGAACTAGACAAAACAAACAAAAACAAAAACAAAACCATCATGGATATAGAAAAACAACAGCATCAACCAACAGAATCTAATAAACATTTGTAGAACATTATACCCAATGATAGCAGAATCACATTCCTTTAAAGTACTCATGAAACATATACTAAGGTAGAACTTATCTTAGATCCAAAACAAACCTTAAAAAATTTAAAAGAACTGAAATCCATTACAGTATGTTTGAATTTAAACTAGAAATCAATAACCAAGAGATAACAAAAAAAAAATTAAAACACCATTTACAAAAGCTCCCCAAAATGAAACATTTAGAGATAACTAATAAAACATGTGCAGAATTTATATTTTGAAAACCACAGAACACTGATAAAAGAACTCAAAGAATACCCAAACAAATAGAGAAAAAAATTATGTTTATGGATTGGCATACTCAGTACAGTCAATTCCATTCTCCCCAAACTGATCAATAGGTTTAATGCAATTTCTATCAAAATCCCAGAAAGACTTTTGTAGACATAGACAAGCCTATTATAAAACTTACATGGAAAGTCCATGCACTAGAATAGCTAAAACAAAATATTTAAAAGAAGAATAAAGTAGGAGGAATCATTCTACCTGATATTAAGGACCTTTTATATAGCTACAGTAATCAAAACAATGTGGGCTTGGTTGAAGGATAGACACATAAATCAATGGAAGAGAATAGAGAACCCAGAAACAGATCCACACAAATACGCTCAAACTGATTTTTGACAACTGTGCAAAAGCTATTAAATAGCAAAGAGTCTTTTCCACAAATGATGAATATTTGGTTTTCCATGTGTAATCAATTAATCACAAAACTTTAGCATGAACTTTACATCTTATTCAAAAATTAAGTTAAAATAGATCATAGATCTAAATGTAAAACTACGAAACTTTTAGAAGAAACCATAGGAGAAAATCTTTGAACCCTGAGATTATGTGAAGAGTTCTTAGACATGATAACTAAAAGAACAGTCTGTAAAAGAAAAAAAATGGTATGTTGGATTTGATTAAAATTAAAAGCTTAGCTTCATGAAAGATACAGTTAAGAGAATGAAAAGACAAGCTACAAACTGTAAGAAAAAATATTTTCAAATCATGTCAATTAAAGGATTTATATTGTTGGGGAGGAAAAAAATATCCTCTACCCTTAGGTTCTTCCGGCTGGACTAATAATCAAATTAGCAGAAAAAAGAAAACAAATTAAAGTTTAATAATATGTGTAGCTCTTGTCAGCATGGGAGAGACCCAGGAAAACTGAGTAATTCCCCAAAATGACAGAAACCATCACCTTAAATAACACCTTCATCTAATGACAAAAGATGCTAGGGGTGGGCAGTCAGTTAATGGTCATTATCATGCAAAGCAAAGAAAACAAGGTAAGATTGTTATGCAGATTTAAGCCTAAAGCCTTTTTTTTTCCATTGATAGTAAAAGCAAGCCTGCTACAGTGGGGAAACACCCTTACAGAGGGAGATTTCCCTTACAAATGTAAATGTCCTTTCAGAGGTTAAATTCTACTTGATTTCCAGAGTTTCTCCCCTATCTGCTGTTTCTTAAAGTTAACCCACCTAAAATAATCAATATCCCAAAGTGGCATATTTTGGGGTCACAAACTCTGTTCTCCTTCAATATCTATAATATATAAAGAAATCACAAAATTAAAAATAAAATAAACAATCCACCTAAAAAATGGGCAAAGGATTTGAACAGACACTTCACCAAAGAGGATGTAATAGGACAAAGAGCATGTGAAAATATGTTCCACATCAGTAGCCATTAGGGAAATGAAAAATTAAAACTATAAAGAGATTAGAATAGCTACACTACACACTAACTACACACTAATTAGAATGGCTAAAGTAGAAAATACCGACAGTACCAAGTGCTTAAAAAAAAACAAAGTGACTAGAATTCCCATTCATTCCTGCAAAATGGTACAGTCACTCTGGAACCAATCTGGCATTTATCTATAATGTTCAATACATAGTTACCACATGATTCAGCAATCTCACTTCTGGATATTTATCCTAGAGAAATAAAAACATATCTACACAAAAACCATTACACAAATATTTATAGCAGCTCTCTTCATAATTGCCAAAAACTTGAAACAACCCAAATGTCCTTCAATGAGTGAATGGATCAACAAACTGTGGTGCATGTATGTAATTGAATACTACTCAGCAAAGAAACAATGGACTATTAATATATACAATAACTTGGATGAATCTCAAAGGATCTTGCTGAGTGAAAGATGCCAGTCTTCAAAGGTTACGAACTGTATGATTCCATTTATTGACACTCTCAAAAAGACAAAACAGCTTGGAGGTTGTCAGAAATAAGGGCAGGAGGATTGTGAGACTATAAAGGGTACACAAGGGAATTGTTATTATTATTATTTTATTATTAATATTGGCATGATGGAATTGCTCTGTATCCTGATTGCAGTGGTGATAACTAGAATATATACATATGTTAAAATTCACAGAATTTTATATAAATAAAATTTAAAAATGATAGTTTGATCTTTGATAATATTTTTCTTATTTTAAATGCCTATCTTACTAGTTAGACTGTAAGTTCAATGAGGACAGGAAGTACGTCTATCTCTTTATCATTTCACCCCTACTGCTTGATGCAATGTCTGGCACATAGTTACTACTAAATAAATATTTTCTGATCAGCTAAATGAAAGAGTCTTTATTGGAATTTTAATGAAAAATTTGGAGAAGCTTTGTTTGAACCTACTGGTACGATGCCACTTTAAACTGAAATTCCTCAACCAAGCTTCTTGACAGTGATATTACCCTAGATATTTTTACTTCTTCACTTTCCACTCACTTTCAATTCCTGAAATCCGGTTGTCACCCTACTATTCCTCTGAAACCCCTCTAAGGTCCCTAAAGATCTCCATGTTGCCAGCTCAGTGAGCACACTAGGGGAGACTTCTGTTTCTCTCCTACTGTTTCCCCCATTCTCTTTCAGTATTTTTCATTTTTTCCTCCCTAGGATTCCATTCTTAGTATTTACTATTCTTCTCTATAAGTTGTACTTCAGTGAGTTCTTTTTTATATTTTTAGTCTTATCAATATGCTAATGATTCTGAAATACAGCCCTGATCAGCTTACTAGTCTTACCTACTCAGTTTTTAAACAGCTGTTTAAAACTAATAATGATCAAAACTGAACTCATAATCTATTTTCCATTGCTTCTTCTGTTTGTACAATTCGTATCTCAATAAATCACACCATTAGTCACCAAACCTCAAACCTGATATTTATATTGGACTATTTTTCTCACCGCCATATCAAATTAGTCTTCAAAACTTGCTAATCTTGCTTCATAAATACTAATTAGTCTCATCCTATTTCTCTTACAAATACTCCAGTAGGAGACTCTTCTCTCCCCTGGACTACAACAAAAACCTTCATCATCTGATACTTCATCATCCGGAGTATTTAGTATTTCCTACAAACAAGGATATTCTTCTATATGATCATAATATAGCCATCAAAATCAGAAAATTAACATTGTTACATTACTACCATCTAATCTTTAGACCTCATTCAATTTTTGCCAATTGTGCTAATGGTGTCCTCTACAGCAAAAGAATCATGTTCAGGATTGTATATTACATGTAGCTTTCGTGTCTCTTTATTTTCTTCAGTCTGGGACAATTCTTCATTCCTTATTTGACATTCATAATCTCGACATTATTGAAGATAACAAGCCAGATATTTTGCAGACAAATCCTTATCTTTTCAAAACAAAACTGCAGTTTGGATTTATTTGATGCTTCCCTGGGATTAGGTTAGGTTACACATCTTTGGTAGGAATGCCACAGAAACGAAGCTTTGCTCTTCTCACTGCATCCTCTCAGGTGGTACGAGTTTTGGTTTTGATTTTCCCATTGCCGATGATGCTCACTTATATCACTTTATTAGGATGGTTTCTGCCAAGCTTCTCCACTGTGAAGTTAATCTTAGTAACTAATTACTAATTACCCTTAGTAATTAAGTATTTTTATTGGGAGTTATTTTGGAACTAAGTAAACATACTGTTCCTCACCAAATTTTAATTTATTCATTTATTAATTTATATGAATATGAATTATAGTTTCCTGTTTTATCCAATGAGTTATAATTGATTACTATTATCCTTATTTCCATGCTCAAACTGTCTCAGATTTGACCAGTGAGAACCCTTTACGATGGCTTTTGTGTCCTTGTGTGTCCTTTTTGTTACATGTCCCATCACTCTTTGAGAATTTCCTTGCTTTCAGGTATAAAAAGATATTCTGGGTTGATCCTGCATTTTTCCTGCTCCGGCCCTGGAGTCTAACCTTTCTCCAATGAGTCTCAGTTCCTTTTAGTGCACTACAATTTAGAAACCAAGATTGTGCACTAGTTGTGCTCACTGCTTTCGGGGTGAAGGGCCCACTGCTTCAAGTCCACCTCAGAGCTAGGGAATATACATATGTATGTACATAAATATTTACATCTATGTTTATATTTATTAAAATTCTCAAGTTCTAATACCTCTAATTCTAATTTATCACAAGATTCATGCTTGTTTTCCTTCTTTACACTCCATTTGCACTCCATTCTCTGACAGTAAGAAAACTGGCTCCCATTATCCATAATCTATTTACTCATTTAATAAATCCCCCAGGATGCCTCCAATCTCCCATCACTGCCTCTGCTCTCTCCCCTACCTGGGTCCCCTCCTCATTCTGCTTAGGCTTTGATACTCTACACCAGGCTGATAATGTCAGATTTAGCAAATAAAAACATAGGATGCCCAGTTAAATTTGAATTTTAAAAACAACAGATACTTTTTTAGGGATATACTTTTACTAAAAACATTTTTCATTTATCTGAAATTCACATTTAACTGGGCATTCTGAATTTAATCTGGCAATCTATAATCTGATTCTTCAATTGGGCCCCTTCCACCCTGCTCAGACTCTGAAACCCAACTCTGGACTGCTCTAGTGTGTGATTTGCTCCTTACTATAGAAGGGTTCTGACCCCTCCCATGCCAGGCCACCACCCCCACATCAAAGCCTTCCTCACCTACTTTGGACTCCAACACTCATGCGAGGTTGCCCCTAAACATGGATACCCTTCTACCTGCTTAGGTTTTAATACCTCTGGCAAGGCCACCCCTATGTGAATCTTCTCATTATGCTTGAGCTTCAACAACCGGTGTCATACCATCCTTCCATGGATGCCTTCCTCACCTGCTCAGACTCTTATACTCCATGCCAGGCCTCTCTCTCCAAACCCATGATGACGCTCTCTTCACCTTGCTTGGCTCAAACACCACATACTGAATCACCCCTGCACGGACATTCCTTCATCCTGATCTGTCCCTGATACCTAAGCCTGACCTCATGTGTGGACACCGATTCATTCCATGAGGGCTCTAACTTCCTACATAAGACCAGATTCCCATGTGGACAGCATCCTCGTCCTGCTTAGGTTGTCTCTCCATGGCCACCGTCCTGTGTATGGATTCCTTGTCATCCTGCTTAGGCTCTAACATGTCACACCTGGCTGCCCTCTGTGTGGATTCCTATCTTGTTCTGATGAACCTAATGGCCTTAAGGACTGAATTTTTGAGAAAGAGAAAGAAAAGGGGAAGAAGAAGAGCAAGGCTTCATATCTTGATTCAAGTGAGCCAAGGGCAGAGGTGTTAGGGTGAATTCATTGTAGCAGTGGCACAAATGCATAATATGCTCCTTACTGTCGGAATTTATCCCGATCACATTCCTCTAAGCATCACATATATTCCAAAGTTATACTTTTGAATTATATACTCTTACGTTCGATAAAAACTAAAAGTTTAATCAAACATATATTCTACTTTTATCTTTAGAATATTTTGGGGGAAAGAAACTAAAAAAAAAAGTCTATTAAACATTTGTTAATGCACTTCTTTTCTCGTTATAAATATGTTGGAATATTCTATTTTTTGGAGCAGTCATTCTCGAATAGGCTATTTCAGGAATTAACCATGAAGAATTTTCAAGGTATATATATGTATTAGTTCTCATTCCTTCTTTCAGACATTCTGCTATATCCTTAGGAACAGGAATAGAGGTAAGAGAAGGAAGAAAAGGCTGCGTAGTTTAGAAAAATCTGAAGGCAGTGGTTTCAACCTTCTTTTGCTAATATAATAACCATTCTGATCAAAGGAACAATATTAACATGACAATGAAAAATCTAGCGGTTGACACTTCATTTTTCTTGAGGTCCCTACACATTATGGATTTTTTTCATGTTAAAGTTATTTTCTTTATCTTACTGCATAGAAAATCTGTGCATCTGTCATATCTGCTACATTGAGTACAAACTGCTCCTGATTTATAAGGCCTTCTCGTCAGAGCTGCTCTACAAAAAAGCAGAAAACATTTAGTTAGAACAAGTCTCAAATATTATGTTATTTAAATAATATAGTTACTAATTTTTAGTTATAAAGGTGATTTAATTAAAGAAAAGGACTCAAGGAAATACTTAAATAGGAGATGCTATCTTCCCTTTCTTTTTTCTCCCAGAAAACAGTCTTTTCTGAAAGAAATTTCCATGTCATTGAAACAAAGTATTGTAATTTAAATATGAGTGAGTTTTAAAGCTTCTTTCATCTTACTTTGTAGTGAAATTTTCCTTTAAAATTGGATGTTATAGAATGTTTTGTAATTAATTGCTTTCTGGTTGACACGAATATATAAAAAGCTCTGTAGAAATAATATATTAATTTCTCAAGAGTTTATAAAATCTTGAAATGCCTATTGTTCCAAAGACCCAGCTGCATGAATTACTTTGAGGTCTACATGAGAAATACATAAATATATAAACAAGGAAATAAGTTTAATGGAATTTTACAAAGTTGGTTTAATCCATTGGACAGAGCATAGAGGAGAAGTGAGAAATTATTACATCAATTGCCCAAAGCTAAGTAAGGAAAAGAGGCCCAAAGGTAGATATGAATTGGGAGGTTTATATAAAAGACCTAGGATAAGAAAGATAGGGGAGATAGGTAGGGAAAAAATACTTTTGAGTGAGAGGAGGGTCATGAATCTTGGTAATTCAAACAGGATTGCTTATTTACTCAGTGTGTTTTGGAAGCTGTAAAAACCAAAATTAGGCATAGAGGTCCCTGGAACTTTTCTGAGACTCATATCTGGCCATACTTTCAGTATATTGCCACCTATAGGACATGTGTCCAGGCCCTACCTTGATAAGAACATGTTACTTGGATAGCATAATGGGTTACTACACCCATGTCCAACCCAAAGACCATTAAAAGACTATTATTCAAATTTTATAATAGATCTATACTGTTCCAGAATGGGAACACATTCTGGTGGTGATGGAAACTTTCATTGCCTACACTTCATCACGAAACTTCCCAACATTCAATTATAATTTGTAGACAGATTCTTCTCTTCAAAGTTTACATGCAGACTCACATAGTCTATACATTGTCCATAGAAAATGGCGAAAGCAGACAGATGTTGATCTTTTCATCTTATTTAGCCAGAATAACTACACAACCTACAATAACTCCTTTCACTTTCATTACTTCCATATATCATCGAGCAATACCACAATGCTGGCTTCTGATTCGCATCTGGAAATCTATGAGTTTCCCAAGAAGATTTAAAGAATCTATCCCAATAAGCTAGAGAAAAATACAATGCAATAAGCGGAAAGGAAGGTTATCTTTTAGAGATCTTATCTGGCTCTCCTTCCGATACATCTAATATATTTGTCTCTGCCAAAACTCCATGACTACTTCCTAGACTATTCAAGGTCAAGGAAAGCATGAATCCTGTTATTTTCTGCCTTAAATTATCCTTATATGTGCAAAGCTACATTACTTTATATCACTTTCTATAAAACTCAGTTGGTCACATCTCCTTCATTTCCACATCTTGGACCTAAAAGACTAAGGACTACAATTAAACACTGATGAAGCTCTTTAGAGACTGGTATTATTTTGCTGTGCCATCCTCTAATGCTCTCCATGCTATCATCTTTCTTCTGATCATGCCTCCTTATTCATTTTGGCACCTGGCTCACAATCTCCCTTTTAGTCAAAATTATGCCATTGTCCTACATTTTAGGACCTAGCTGATTACAATATGCTTGTGGATGATTTGTCCAATAACTTGGTCTGTTACTGAATATCTTCACCATTACAAAACTTCCCAACACTCTCTAATTGTCATTTTTGTAGCCAGACTCTGGATCTTGTTATCCTCTAAAACCTCTGAACTCACAAAATCAAATATTGCACTCACTATCCGTCAACTCCTGTCCTCCCAAGTTGCTTGCTCATTTACTTGTTCATTAATTTCATGGGTACTGCAAGTTTATTTTATCTCTTACGTTCTCCTTCTCCATCCTTTTGTCTCTTCTCTATCCAACTTAGGTCTTTGCATGTTCTCATATTTGCATATTCAGCAAAAACCTTGAAACTCCCTTGCACTATTATCCTTTATATCCATATGAAGGAAACATGAAGGCAGCTTAACTGTCTGTGTGCTCCATGTCTGTCCCAAGGCTGCTTGGTACTGCTGGAGAAAAATCACTCAAGTAGGTAGAGAATCTTTCTATATTTCCCTAGTAAACTTCCTCTCTCATTTTACATAATATTACTTCAAACCTTCCCAATCCTTAAAATTCTAGCTTCACTGCCTTCCCCTTTATTATCAGAATATGATCTGTCTTAATTCACAGAGAAACATAATAGCCTTTAGATTGGAACTTGAGAAATTTTTTGTCACTAAATATGACAAATATACCTATTCCCTCTTTCTTTCCTTTCTAATACAACTACTTCTCTTTCCTCCTAAGGCTAATCTCTTTTATACACTTCCACCTTCTTAGGACATTTATCTTTACACATACGCTATCTTTATTCTTTATAAAGAATTGTTTTTATTCTATTTTAGATCATTTGTGTCAATATTTAAATATACTCACATCATTCCCATTTAAGATAAGTAAGTAAACAAACAAACAAACAAACAAATAAAGACAACATCAAACAGTTCTTGATTCATTCCAGCTTTGCATCAATTTCCTCTGCTCCACAGAAATGGCTCTTCCTGTGTTTATCAACGAACTTCTTTATAAATCTGATATTTTTAAGTTCTTATTTTGCTCAACTGCTTAGAATTTGAAATTTTAGACTACATCTTCCTTCTGAAAACATTCTTTCCCCCGTGCCTCCAATGATACCATTTGCTTCTTGTTTTTTTCTCCTGTCTGGACACTCTTCTTAGGTACCTCCTTCTCATTTTATCTTCCTCTAACTGCCTTTAAATGTTGGCTGATATTTCAGAGGCCTTCTTCTCGTCTCGCTCTGTACTCTCTCACAGACAATGCCATCTACTCCCATGATTTCAATTACCATATGTATCCTGGCACTCCAAATATTCGTTCTATGCCATGTCTCACTCATGAGCTTCTGATCCATATAACCACCTGCTTACTAAATATCTCAAAGTGAATATCTGACTGCCAACTCAAATTCATTATGTCTAAAATGGAACTCAGCATCTTCCCTCCTCCAAGGCTCAGTGTTCTGCATTGCAGTTAATGGCAATATTTTCACATCTGCGTCATAAGTCTGAGAATCTTTCTTGACGATTTCCTGTCTCTCATTACTTAATACAATTACCTACAAATGCTGTTATTTACACCTGTTATTTCAAAATAGCCTCTTCATAACTTCTGCACATTGTTGTCCTGGGTCATTTCTCTTTCTTTTTGTTTTTAATGAATTTTTTTTTTTTTTTTTTGTAAATTAAGGTGACTAGCTCTGCCATATATTCCACAAATATATATTTTCAGTATATTATTTTTTTCTTTGGCTTTATCTATGATATTTCTTTAGGCATAAATTAGTTTTAAATTTTTATATAGTCAAATGTATACATAATCTCTGGATTTTTATCTTCTGCTTAGTAAGTCCCCAGGCTGTTCACCAACATCTCTGTATTTTGGCTTGACCCAAACAGCAACTCTGTTTTCTCAGCATTGTGCAGTTTCTGAAATCTCTGTGCAACTGTTCCTATCTAATCCTTACAGAATCTTGCCTTGATATGGTAGTTTAAGAGTTGGCCAAGGACTCACAGAAAATTTTTGCATATGCTTTTTGGGGTCCTTCTTTGCAGCCCTCTCCTCTTTGAGATCTGGTCCTAAATACCAGACACCTTAACATCAATAAACACTGATATTTCCTTTTCCTAATATTTTATCTTAAAAAATATATTTTGTGCATATAAAAAATACAGAGTGAAATTACCTTGGTACCTTTGAATTTTCTATCATGAATACAATCAGTGTTAAATATATATTTTAAGTGAACTAAAATTATAATCAACAGAGAGCAACAATAAAAAGGCTGTATCATATGAGATCTTAAGGTCCAGCAAAAATTATAATTGGAGGAAAATATATAACTGTAATTATCTTCAATATTTAATAGGATTAAAGATAAAGGAATGCTGTATATCTTAAGAAAAACAGAACAAGTAACAGCTCCTCTCTGTAAAAAATACTTGGAAGATTGAATGTCTCAAAATAATGAAATAGAAAACAAAGAAATGAGAAAAGGTTAATAAATCCACAAATCTTTTCTTTTGAAAGATCAATAAAATAAATTAAACCCTTATGAGCCCTATTAAGCAAGAATGAAAGAAAAATATTCACTATTAAGAATCTCTCTATTTTCTCTTCTTATAATTCTCTCCTCCTGGCTTTTTCCAGATAGAACTTGCTCTTTCAATTCTCCCCTCAACCCTTATATGTTCTAATATATTCTATCATTCTCTATTTATTAATGGCTTTCTTTAGCTTATAAAAATGCATTAACAACCAAAGATAAAAAATTGCTTTCATTCAACTTCACACACCTACCCCATTCCTTCTCTTCATTGTCAAACATTTATATAGAGTATTTTAAATTGGAATTATTTTTTCCATCTGCAAGATATGAGCCATTAATAGTTTGTGAAATCAGATTTAGAGCTTCATAACGAACATTTTAACATACAAGATAGATTAGAATATTGTACTTAACTATGAATAAAGTGTTGTTTGGCATAACATGTTTTTATTTAATTGTACACAATAAAGGTATATGTTGTTTTGTAAATCTTTTCTTTCAGTTATATACTATGTTTTATGATTTTAAGATACATACCTTGTCATATTTTAACATCTCTAAAATCGAGATACATCTTAACATTAATGGTGTCTTAAAATCACAGTTGGCCAGGCAGTGAATGTGATATGGTTGTCAACGTGCATCTGTGAATTTGTCAAAGCTCTTAATATTGTCATCACTTTAAATGAGTTGTTTGCATTTTATGTATTTAAACTGCTATTCAAAATGTCCGAATGATTACAACATGATATATTGTTGAAACACAAATTATTATGTATGCAGGAAAGCATGAAAAGAAAGCAACCCCATATACACTAAAGAGAGATAGATGAGAAAATAAGTGTAAATGTTATTTTAAAAATCTGCCAGCACAATTCATTCCTTCTTATCTCACTAGCTTCTCTTTATACTACTTTGCTTGAAGTTGAAATATTTTAGTGATGTAGGGCTTAGTCTTTAGGAGTCTTCTTTTCCGTCTTTCCATACTTAACTTTCTCACAAGGTAATTTCACTCAGGGAATTCAGTTCTGCTCCAGGGTCTTTATACCTGCAGTTCCCACTACTATTTAGAAATCTATCCTAGAACTTCATCCGACTAGCTCTTTCACATGATTCACTTACATTTCCCACATTTATTTTTCCATCTCATGTGTTTGAAATAGAACACTTGATCTTCCCCCTCAAATTCTGCTCCTCTATAAGTCCTTTTTATCTGATTTAATGGAATCATCATTCATACAGCTGCTCAGACTAAAGACATAGGCATTATCCTTGATTATTCCATTCACTCCAAAGTGAAAACTATTGGCAGGTATTATTAGCTCCATCTTCAAACTATATTTTGAATCTGACCTTTCCTTGCCATTTCCATGCTGTAGTAGGCAGAATTCATGTCATAGGACTCGGGTGTCGGCAGTGGTAGAGAAGAGTTTTTCTCTATGCAGTCATTCTGGGGCACTGACTCATGTCACCTTATGGTTCTACCACCCTTTAGGACATCTGAATTCTCCATCAGAACCTCTGTATCTAGCCAGCAGATGAAGAAGATCGAGTGTGAAGGATCATGTAAGAAGTTTTTAAAGGCCAGGCCTGGAAGTGGCCTATATTCCTTAGCCAAAGCTCAGTCACATGGCCCTACCAAATTTCTAGGGAGGCTGGAAGATGTATTTTAGCTGTCTTTTCATGAAGTAAAGAAAATAGCACCACCTGCCAGACTGTATTTCTTTAACTATCAAATAAAGAAAATTTCTTTACTAAACACTTTTGGACATTAAAATTTATTTTTTCTAAGGGTACAGGCTTAGATTCAAGTGATTTTCCTCAATCCTATGGGCTCTTTTCCCTCAAATATACATTTTAAGTCATATTAAGGCGTTTAAGGCTAATCTAATCAATATCATTTTATTTTATTGTTTTATTTCGCTTAGAAATGTATGAATCTTCATCTTTGAGGTTTATTTTGCATGAAGAGCAATCAAGTTGCCCTATGTGTGCCATCCTTTTCATCTTTGAAATTGAAAAATAATCACTAAAATATTATACACATAAATATTGTTTCAGTTTGCTTTTTCTGATACATTATAAGCTATCTTAATCTTTATATGAATATCTTTATAGATTAGAAACATTTCTTTGATCATTATTTCTGTTCCATTTACTCTTTTCTGTTCTTTAGAAGCACCAATTTGTAGATTTATCTGTCCTAAGTATTTCCTTTCTTTTTCCACATATATTTTGATTTCTATTCTCCATCTTTGTATTCTGAGAAAATTTTTCAAGGTCATTGACTCATATTTCTCTATGGCCAAATCTGTTTTATTCTTCCATTCTATATTAGTTTCCTGTGGCTACTTTAACAAATTACTACAAACTGGGTGGTTTAAAACAACAAAATTTTATTCTCCATTCTAGAGGCCTGAAGTTCAAATCAAAGTGTTGGCAGAATTATACTTCCTCCAAAGGCTCAGGGGGGAAATATTTTGACTCTTCCAGTTTCTGGTGGCTTCAGGAGTTCCTTGGTTTGTAGATATATATCACTCCAACCTCTTTCTCCATGGTCACATTGCCTCCTCCTCTTCTATGTGTCTAGTGATGAATCTCCCCACCCCTCTGTCTTAGGAGGATACATGTGCTTGGATTTAAGGCCCAGTCAAATAATCCAGGGTAAATTCTTCCGCTCAAGATCCTCATCTTAATCAAGTCTTTTGCCATGTAAGGCAATATTCACTCTCATGTAAGTTAATTTTCACAAGTTCTGTGTATTAGGACCTGGATATATCTTTTGGGGTGGGGCGGTCACCGGTCAGCCCATTATACATTCTTATTTTTAATTTGTCTCTATTATTTTCATTTCTACTCAGTATTTCATAACACTTTGATGGATTTATTTTTCTACCAACTATTCTTAAAAAAATTAGCTATGATTGCCTATTTTGAGTATATATAAAATAAAACGTGGACTAAATTGACTAATATATATTCCAACCTAGATCCTTCACAGGTAGAATTGTCAATATTTGTATCAAAGGAAACATTGTCGATAGATATTTCAAGACAAAAAGGCCTATGGGACAGGTGGGTGGAAAGAAGAGTAATCCTAACAACTAGAAGTAGCTTTGTCTTATCACCATAGTCATGGGATACTCCTAAATTCACTACTGTTATGAAGGTCACCAAATACCTTCGCCTTATCAAATGGAATTGTCATCTCTCCTTCCTCATTTTTTTTTTTAATTCTTTCAGGAGCATCTCATGAAGTTAACCACTTTACTTGGCTTCCAAGTATTCTTACTGGCATTGTTTTGGTTTCCTTCTTATCTTGTTAGCCCTTCTTCTTTCTCCTTTGCTAGCTCCTTTGCTAGCTCCTTTGCCTGAAGTTGAAATATTGTAGTGCTCTAAGACTTAGTTCTTAAATTAAGTTTCCATACTCGCTCTCTCATAAGGTGATCTCATTCATGACTGTGACTCATTTCTACCTTGGGGCCTCTACACCCTCTGTTACCTCTACTTAGAAACTTACCCCAGACCTCTATATAGCTAGTTTCTTTTCAAGATTAATTCACATTTCCCATATTTATATTTCTAGCTAATGTGTTCAAACATAAAACACATCTTTTGATCTTCCCTGAGTTAATGGTATCATCATTTACCCAGTTGTTCAAACTAAAGACATGGGTGTCATTCTTGATTATGCTATTCCACTTATCCCTAAAGTCAAATCCATCCACCGGTATTATTAGCTCTACTTTCATAATATATCTGGAAACTGACCCTTCCTCACAATTTCTATGTTATGGTAGGCAGAATTCTAATATGGACCATAAGCTTTCCCACCTCTGGTATACATGCCTTGTATAATTCCTAGAACAGTAAATATAATGCACTTTACTTCTATGATTAAGTTATGTCATATGGCACAGCTGACCTTAAAATAGAGAAACTATTCAGGTGGGCACTTTAAAGCAGAGAGTTTTCTCTAACCGATCACAGAAGAGGAGTCAGAGGTTTGAAGCATGAGAAGGATCTGATGTACATTTTCCGATTTGAAGATGGTGGGAGCCATGTGTCAAGGAATGTGGACAGTGTCAAGAAACTGAGAGCAACCCCTGGCTGAGAGCCAGCAAGGAAATGAAAACTCGAGTCCTATAACCACATTAAGTTGAATTCTGCTAACAACCTGAACAAGCTTGGAAGGAGAGTCTCCCTCAGAGCCCCCAGATACGAACCCAATCAACATGTTGATTTTGGCCTTTGAGACACTGAGCAGAGAATCCAGCCACACTGTACCTGGACTTATAAACTACAGAACTGTTTGAAAATAAATGGGTGCTGTTTTAAGTCACTAAGCTTGCAGAAATTTATTATTCAACAATAGAAAACCAATCCACATGCTAAAACTCTAATCTAAGATACCACAGTCTGTAGCTTACACTATAGAAACAATCTCCTAATTGCGCTTGCTTTTTCTTTGCACTTTTGTTCCCCTATATTCATTCCTGACACAGTAGCAAGAGTAATTTTTTTCGAGAGTTCTTTTCAAAACATAGATGAGATCATGTCACTCACTTGCTTAAGACTTTCTAATGGCTTTCCATTACTTAGAATAATTCCAAAATTCTTAATATGGCCTATGGTATTCTATTTGGTATAACAGTCACAAGACTCTCTACCTCAGCTCCTACCTCTAATCACAGTTAATAATTTCTCAAATATTTTAAACTCATTTCAAGATCAGGGGTTTTATGCATGCTCTTATTTCTACCTGAATTATTCTTAAGCTATCTTCTTTTTATTTGACTTTCAGCTCAAATGCTACCTCTTTTTGTAACTACCCTATTTATATGCCATACTAGTTATTCTGTTTGCTTATCTTCCTTTATTTTTATGGTATATTTTATTTTCTAATTAAATATTATTTATTTATGTGTTCACTTACTCATCGTTTGTCTCCCTTCCAAGACTATAAACTAAATATGGTCAGCCTTTTTTGGTCTTGTTATAGATAGATCAGAGCCTTGTACATAGCTGCTGAGTGCATATATGGACTACTGCCCCAGAGGAACCTTTTCCTTCTCCACCACCAGTGCCTACTTCTCTGAATTTTCAATACTAATTAGTAGTTAACTTTCAAAAGTTTCTACATGTAATGGATATTATCCCAACGCTTCCGGTCTTTAGGAATAAAAGGAGATCTAAAGAGTTTTGCAATGACTACATTCCAGACTTGTTTTGCATGTCTGTATTCAAAGTCAGTAGAGCTTTCCATCAGGAAGGGGCTTTCTGGGTCTACTCTGACGTATCACTGTTCTGATGTTTTCCCTATCTGGGGGAATACAATCAGTAAGCAATGTCTTTTTTTTCTTTTTGTTTTAGTTTCAGAAGCATTTTATTTAGCAGAAATTCCTTCTCAATACTACTGGCATATAGTCAATTTCTACCGTTGCCTTGACATACTGATTAGGATATTTTCTTGCTTAGTAGGACATTTTAATAATAATTACTTACAGTATCATATTGACCTGTAAGAAAACTTGAGACTTTCCAACAGACTTCTCTAGAGATGGAGGATATTTTGGAAGGTAGTTATTTCCTATCATAGGAAGGTATTCAGATATAGGGTAAATAATCACATGGTAAGTAAGAAAGAATTCAAACTTACGGATAGCTTGACTAGAACTTTTAAAGTACTCTTCCATCGCTGAGATATTCTGATTTCTTATATTTGTGAGACCTGTCCCAAACAAGCTAAACTTTTGAACATTTCTTATATGTATGAGATTAGCCTCAAGAAATAATGTACCTCCAAAGACTAGTCAATTAAAAGTGTCCTTTATGTTACAAAACTGATGTACTCCTGAAATAATTCATATAACAAACATTTTAACACATCTAACCTTATTTTCTTTAGACTTTTATTACTAATATGAGAATAAACTATTTTGGAAAATAATTTAAAGCCTATGCTAATTAGTCCAGATATTTTGAAATAATACCAAATTTAAAATTCCTGTAGGAAGTAATTCGTGGCTAGTCTGTACATAATATCAATATGCCCAAATTATGACTTATTTCAATATGGAATTGAAAATATTTCAATATGAAGTCTTTACTATCTTATATTCAATTATTTTATAATTCACAGACATTTATAAGAATATATTGAAAATGAGGAAAACTTAACCTTGAAAAATTCCCAATTTAATTTTATATTCTTCTTAAAATTTGAAGTAACTTACCCTGGTGCATAGTTGCATATAAAAAGTGCTGCATGTTTAATATATCCAATTTTTGAACATGGGGTAACAGCACAACCAACTTTGTGAGACCTGTCCCAAACAAGCTAAAACAAAAATTTCAATGAAAACATGAAATTTAATTCTAAACATTTACTCTGCCTTATTATAAACAATAGTATCTTCAATGCACATAAAACCTTTAAACGATTGACAAAACATGAACTACTCTTCATTTGGATGCAGGTAGAGAATTGTCGTGGGTTTAGGGAAGCATTTCCAACACTGTATTTACAGGAAACTTTAATAGGTTCTACCAATACTGTAGATAAAGAGTTCAAGAAAAGCTGATCCAGAATAATGCTTTAGAGCCAAAGGAAGGCCCACCTGCTGAATCGGTTTTCAAACTCTTGTTGAATCTGAGAGTTCTAGGTTATTGGCATACAGGAAGAGAGAAAGAGAGGAGAAAAGGTTGGGGAAAATGAAAGTTGTGAACAGAAGGGAGAAAAAGAGAGACTTAAGTTTATGGAAGGAAAGGAAAAGCAAAGCATGAGTAGAGATAAGTAATTGAATGCCGTTAGCATTTCTCTTCCCTTGTTGAAGAAATTTCATTATAAGATTGGAGTTTGGGCCTTTCAATTAAAAAAATGAATAAAAGAGCTCAATTTTTATAGAAGCAAAAGCACATCTTAAATTGGAGTGAAAATATGAGCATAATTAAAGATATTTTTGACAGAGTAGGTAGATAGGTAAATATGAGCCAGGGGGAGAGAGACAATAAAGGGTTAAGGAGGGCTGCAAGTCTGCTAGGCAGAATGTATGCAAAAGGATATTGTAATGAAACATATATCCAAACTAGATGGACAGGCTAGATATCTGGTGGCTCCTGGTGCCTTCCTTGTTCCTCCCCGCTACGCCCCCTACCCCCTCGCCACGCTCCCCCTCGGTCATTCAACTGCATATGACCATTATATGATCTTACTCTGGGGGCCTCAACTGGTGTGGGCAAAATTAGTTAAATGAACATGCGCCTACCCTCAAAACGTCCCCACGGTGCCGGCTTATGACTTCCCACCTACCGGCCCACACCACACATGTCCAGGCTTGGTGTAGGAGGGTGTACGGGAGGAGCAGGAAAGTCCTGTCATTCGAGGTAGGAGGGACAAAAAAAAAAAAAAAAAAAAGGAAAGAAAAGAAAAGAAAAAAGAAAGAAAAGAAAAAAGAAAGAAAAGATAAAAGAAAGAAAAAAGAAAAAATATCCTATGGCCTATATAAACTCGGACTCTCAATTTCTCAGTGCACTCCAATCAAGCTGCCTGTTTGGATTTTCTCTCAAGCAAACTTTGCTTGCTTTACTTAATAAAATCTCTTCTGTTTGCTACTCTTTGCCTGCTGTCTTTCTTCTAGCGATGGACCTCCACGCAAATCTTTCGTGGGCGATCCAAGAACTGATCCACGGACTAAGCACCAGTAACATTCCCAGAAATTCTCTGTATGGCTTTAATATTTCTATGCTTTCAAGTTACAGAAAAGTACTTGTTTTGTTGTTAACCTCTCTGGGGTATAGGGGAACCATTTCGGTTTTCTTTTCTCTTTATATCAAGCCTTAGTGGTTTTAAAAATTGATTCCTAAGGAGTGATGCATTGAGAGGATAGAGAAGAGAAAGTCTGCAACAGAGTTAGGTCAAACATAGGAAACAAAAATGTCTGAATACTAGAATTACGGAGTAAGAAATGCAGAGGAGTAGGTCAAGGAGTAGACTTGGTTTACTGAGAGTACTGAAGTCATATTAAGTCTAGCTTTGACATGAATAAGACAGTGAAGAACCACTATTACTTTCCAGAAGAAAGATCAAACTTTTTTGAAACATAACTCATCTGATGAAACAAAGACATGAATGAGTTCAACATGAAAAAGTTCCAAAATTTTAAATTTTACATAAAACATAGTGTCTGATTGAAAAAATAATATTTTAAATCAGCATGTAAGTTCATTCAATAATTTCTTGATTCCTGATACAAATATTTATTGAAGACCTAAATGTCATATTGTTGTGTAGAGAATATACAGATGAGAAGACAAAGTCCCTTCCTTTAGTGTAGTATCTTATACCGATGATTATAAAATAATGTGATGTGTGAAATAATAAATGTAAGTACAGGAAATAACAAGTGGTTCATTATTCTTGGAGCATATAGTGTAAAGGTAGATTGTTAGACATGAGACAGGGAAATGCTATTAATTTGCATTTTAAATGTTTTAGTATGCATACTGATTTTAAATGTTGTAGTATGCTTATTGATCTGTGCAAAAAAATCAAGATTTTTACTTATGTTTATAGTCAATGATTTAAAAAACAATTTTTATTTGCTGGTTTCTCACTTCCTTTTCCGGTATGAATTATTTTCAGAAAATCACCTTTCATCTTTGGATATGGAGATTAATTTCCTGTATTTAAAGGAATGTTTTAATCGTATAGTTCACATAAGAGATGGAATTATAGATATTTGATGATCTAGGACTGATAAAAATTTTGACTTTTTAGAATAATTTTACCATTTGAGTTTATAAAATTGAAACAATCAATAAAACTTAGTAGTAAAGCAATTAATGAGTCCATTAAATTAATAATATAGAAATTAGATACCTGTAAATAATGAGAACAGTCACCAGAGCAACTGTTATTTTCAAAAATGTACTTTTTCCTCTCTGCATACCAACTTCTGATAGCAACACTTGGAGTAAATTCATTTTCAGGGCCGACCCACATATTTTCACCAATACCATTAAATTTAGGATGGGCCATTTTTAGGTCTTCTAAATGAATATTATGCTCCCACACACATTTTTTTCCCCAGGCTCTTGCAGTCCGTGACAAAGCTACATCCCAAGTCTGTAAAAAAATGCAAAAAGCAAAGAAAACAAAATCATAATAATGAGGTTTCTTTGTGCTCTAAATTATTTTCCTCGCGTTTTCATAGATAGATTTAAGAAAAACAATTCTAACTTTGTGCTTCTGGGTCTTGTTTGTGGCATTTCTATGAGAAAAATTTATTTGAGATAATCATAAATGAAACTATTTTCTGAGGCCAGGGACTATGCATATATCTGTAGTTAAAAAATCAGATTGTTAGATAATGCAAGCGATTATAATACTATTAAATGTAGTCTATTCAGACTGTATAATACTCATGTGGTATCTTTAGAATATATATTTTTAATCTCATGCCTTTTATATATAATAATATAATCATTTAAAATAATTATCTAAGAACTATTTATCAAGCACTGATTTTATGCAAACTATTGTATTGTGAGAAATAAAATATGAAGTCAGGCATAAATTTTGTTCCTTAGTTGCTTATTGTTAGGATAACAACCTGGGATATTATATATGTATGTATATAAGTATATATGTAAAATATATACATATAAAATTTTAACACATAGTGGTAGTTAGTAAATGTTATAAAGGAGGCACATGTAAAGTTTTATGGATGTTCCCAGAAATGTGATAAAAATTCACAACATGCTGCTCCCTGACTAGCTATCTGGAACTATCCAGAAATGTATACTTTTATCATTATTTAGAGGCTCATTAATTTCATTGTTTAGTTAAGAACAAGAACAAAAACGCACATTGAAAAAATCAACAAAATAGCTGTAAAACCAAAATGCTAAGTACATATGTTACAGTGTCCCTGAAAGTAAACATTTCTGAAAACGAATACTAAGATTTCCTTGAGTTTTTAGTTAATTTCATAGATTTATATATATATATATATATATATATACACACAATATAGAAAATATGTTACAGAAAAGAAAAAAATCAGGCCTTTAGAATACCTTCCAATTACTCCCCCACAAAGGTAATCATTGTTTAAAAATTGCTATGTAAACATTTTTCCATCTATATATACACACATTCACACATAAGATACAAATGAATGTTTTAAATGGGTATTTTGTGATTTTTTCCCTTGCACTTTTGTAATCATATATACACAATAGTATTGATCTGCAACTTGCAGTTTTCACTTAGATTATTCCATATTAGCACAACTAGATCTTCATAATTTTTGCAATTTCTACCTAGTATTCCATAGTATAGACAGCATATAATGTTACCAATTCCACTAGATTGGTTCTTATTTGCAAACATTTCATGGAACATCCTTCTACTGCTTTATTTTGCATATTATTTATATACCACATGCTACTATGTATCAGTCATTCTATTAATTTATGCATTATTTCACTTAATGTTCAAAATAACCTTATGAGGTATGCATTATTATTTTTTTCTGTTCCTCAAAAAAAGTTAACAAAAACACAAGCAAGTTAAGTAGATTTCATATAGCCACTTATAGTCAGTAAATTGTGGAGCCTGAATTTAAACCCAGGAAGTCTAACTCTCAGCTCCAGTTCATAAGTATTTTACTTCATTGCTTCCCATGACGGTGTGCAAAAGTTATAATATTTACAAATTCCTTTGCTCAACCTTAAAATTACAGTTGTATTTTCAGAGACTAAATTTTCTTCTTTTAAAAAAATTATATAAAAATTATATGAAGTTATAAATTTTCTTCGTTTAAAAAAATTATTAACTACGATCACTACCCTTTTACCAATTTCTTCCTATTTTCCTCACCCCTAGATCCTGGAAACTACTTTTGTATTCTGTTTCTATGAGTATTTTTTTTTTTTTTTTAGATTACACATGTAAGTAATGCCATGTAGCTTTTGTCTTTCCCTGTATTTCACTTAACATAATGACTTATAGGTCCAAGTTGTTGCAAATGGTAGGA
>NW_011888790.1:9332020-9337968 GCF_000151845.1 Pteropus vampyrus | reverse complement strand
TATCTATATATCAGGTACATATGTGTCTGCTATATTTTCTATATTTTTCTTTATGTTTGAATGATGATATTTACAGATTAGAAATATATAAGCTTTAAGAAGTTTTATTATAAAGTATTGTGTGTTTATTAATTATCAGAAGGGAGGCTACTCTTCGAACTTGGAATAAATGAGAAAGGGGGGAATATAACTAAAACTTCAAATATCCCCAAATTCTATGATTAAGTTCAAAAGCCAAAAATTATCTTGGAAAAAAACTATCTTCAGCAAACAGTACTAAATCCTAATGTTTGTAGGAGAAAATATATAAACAGAAGAGGAATACACTGACAAAACCAAAGGAAAAGAAAATGAACAAGAAAGAACTAAAATAGGACCAATCAAAATAGCATTTAAAAATTAACATTAAATGAAGTACCGGTTTATAATTATAATGTTTAGCAAGTGATTAAGAATGCCCAAACCAGTGGGGATGTGGTGAAAACAGAACATTTATATACTGCTGCTATTTAATTAATCTGGCACAACCCTCTAGAATAGCAATCGTCATACATCATGTAAATTAAAAATATTACATCCTTAATTTATTTATCCCATTTTTGGAATTTGTCCTAAGGAACTAAACCAGAAGGAAGAAAAGTCTTTTGTCTAGGGAGATAGTCCTTGTAATATCATTTATAATGTAAATTGGAAGCTAACTGCCTGATAAAAAAATTATTTACCTAATTAATTTTGTAGTCATTTTTAATGACAATCGCAACGACCCCATAGCAACAAGGGAGGAGCTGATGAGATGTTAAAAAGAAATGAGGGGGTGGAGGTGTCAATGGAAAAGAAAGACAAACAACGTTGTGAGACAATGCAAATTAAGGGCTGGATTAGGGCGAGGTTACTGAGACACTTCCTCTGGAGCAAAATTTAGGGTGGATACAAAAAACTCAATAATCAAGGTAAATAATATTTTTAAAAGGCAAAATTAGTGTAAAAACATTCCTGATGGAAAAATCAAAATTTTAAATAAAAACAGGATCTGAATTTTCACTTGCATCATCGTGATCGAGAGTGCTTCACTCACTGCCCCCTAATTCAAGACCAAAAGCCCTGTTGTTTAAATTGATATTTTCGTCAATATTTTTGCACTGATTTTTAAATTAAAAAAAAAAATTAAACTATCATTTTCTCGAACTGAAGACGTCCTAAATTTTGCAGCTCAGATGTGTGCCTCCACTCATCTTAGTCCCAGCCCTGTGCAAAATCTTGGTAATAAATATGTGACAGCGGCACATTATTTTTAAACCCAAACTAAAAGCGCGTCTCCACGCGATCCTTGAGCCTCAGAGCAGTGGCCCAGGCTTTATGAGGCCTAGGGGGTGCGTCGTGACAAGGGTTGCTGGAGGTTCGGGCAACCGCCTCAGGGCCTCACCATGAAGCGCAAGTTAGCCCCTCGGGGCATGACGTTGCCTCGGAGATCATTGTGGAGGTTCACGTACTCATTGATAAAATCTACGTCCTCTTCGTGTGGCAAAAATTCCGCGCTCAAAACGGAAGCCAGAAGCAGTACCCAGGACTCGCACAGCCACAGCTTCAAAACGCCCCCTCGCGTCAAGGGAACGGATTGGAAGTGCCCCTCCAGGGCGAAGAGCTTTGGGGCCTCCATGGTCCACCGGCCGCGGGAGGCCAGTGCGCACGCGCCGACCCGCCCCGGTGACCTGCCAATCCACAAGGCGGTGCAGGCAAGCCGGGTCCCGCCTCGCAGGGGGAGGAGGGAAAAGTGTGTGGGGAAGCCAGGACTGCAGGGTGGGGGAAGCTCTCTCCAACCGTGGGCCGAACTCACCAAAGAGGCTTGAGTTAAATGAGTGTAGGCTCTTCACTAAACTAATTAATGTAGTTAGATATTATTCAGAGAGGACTTCTGAAACCAAATGATGTGTCATCGTTTATTAATGGACCATATGTACAGTAAATGCCAGTTGCTAAATAATGAGCATGCCTGAGGAACCTTCTAGTTATGCAAGGGTAAATGAACATTCTTCTGTGATACTGATGAAAATTCAGTTAATTTTTTTTATTCTTACCTGTTGAGAATTTAATTCAGGAAACCCCCCACCCCCCCTTTACTTTCATCATGGAGAGAAAAATACTTTTTTCGAGGTGGACTTCCTATTGAGCTATTCTCTCAGTGTTTTAATGACCCTTTGTGGAAAATCACAAAATAAATGGAAGATTGGAAAGCTCAGCATTTACGGGGTAGACTAGGGATCATCAAATTCTCATCAGGTTCAAATATTTCCATCTCTTCTCTCACCAGCATTTTATAGACAGCCTGGAATATCAGTATTCTTCTCTGACAAATTGTCTAGTTCGCAGTAGGTAAGATCTTTTTGTTTTCATTTCTTCTTTTACATAAAAATGGCTAGTGTCCTACCAAATTTTAGCCTGGGCTTTTTACCTCCAAACATTTTGTTCAAGAAAAACTTGCTTTGAAGAATATAACCTCAGGGCACAAAATAAAAACGTGTATTTGTTTGGGGATACACATTTGCGTATAACGTACTTCATAGCATTAAGCTATCATTAACACCGGGGCAGAATTTTGCCACAAAGAAAGCATTGCAACTGGTTGAACAAAATATCTAAAAAGAAATGTGTTTTAAAAAATTATCTATGGTGTACACAATGGAAAGCAATAGACATCACAAGATGATTTCATTCATACCTTTAGTCTTTTAGTAAATATTTATTATCAGGCAATGTTTTAGGGGGTTGAGAAAGACAGGTGGACAAGATACAGACCCTACTTCCAAGTAGCTTACAGTTTAGAGATCTAGCAAATTGGCAACTTTTATACCAACTGAAAAATACAAAGCCAAAATGTTATGGCATCATATAGGGCAACTAACATTTTTGAGAACCAGGGAAGCCATTCTGGAGAATGTGACATCAAGAAAATGAAGCGCACAGGTGAAAGAGTGCATTCTAAACAAAGAAAAAATATGTAATGTGCCAGGAGAGTCGAAAAGGCTAAGAATGTGTTGTATCACCAGAGCCTATTTTAAGGGTGAAAGGTGCTGAAAGATGGCATTCCTTTGTTATGTTGGTACTGTTAGATTATGAAAATGCTATAGTAAAGCATGAGATAATCAGAATTGGTGCAATCTTAGATTACAAAGAAATTTTAGACACTTTTACTAGTCCCACTTATTAGACATATTCTTCGACACATCATTAATAGGTGGTCATCATATCCTCTGCTTACATAATTACGCTAACAGAGAAGTAACCATCTCTTAGGCAGCTCATTCCATTGCCACACACCTCACTCATTAATTTAATAGGTATTTGTGTCAGAGCCCACACTGGATGCTAGAGCTGCAAATACTGAACAAGATAGTATGTAGTGTATCCATACGGAGCTTTAAGTTAAAGGTGATACAAATCATCAAACAATTACAATACAGAATAGTAAATACTATTATTTCAAAAATCCTTACTATGTGTCAGGCACTATTTTATTTTTGATTTTTTAGTTATGATAAATATACATAACAAAATTTATCATTTTAACCATTTTTAGTATAAAATTCCATGGCAATTACCTTCATGGTTCTATATAATCATCACTACAGTTTCCAGAACTATCCTGTGCTGTTTTAAATGCTTGGAAAATCTCAACTCATTTAAAATATAAAAACCTTAAGAAATAGATATTATCTCCATTCAACAGATGGAAAAACTGAGAAAAAGTGGGAAGATGGACTTTAGTTCATTAAAATGTAAATAGAGGATAACTGAGAAAGATATTTAGTAGATAAATGTCAAAGATTAAAATTACTGATATGCCATTGAGACACATTTAAGAATAATTTAAAATTCCTAAGAAAATGAGTAGCAACATTAGGAAAATGAATGAAGTGAATAGAGACACACACACACACAAAAGCCCAAACAATGTGGTGGAAGGTCATCTCAGGAACTAAACTACAGTTTGCCTCTCTCATTTTATATGAAATTTTAGCTCTTAAATTTACATTACTCTTATATTCTTTTTTTTTCTCCCCTCTTTAATTCCCCCCACTTCCACCCCTGACCTACGAATATTGCTGTTTCCTTTTTGCTGTTTCCTTTTCTAAGAACTGGATCTCTGAAGGCAGGGCGTCTCCCTCCACAAGCTTGGGGCCCGGTCCATTGCTCCACCTGGGGTGTGAACCCAAGACCTTCTGTGTGTAAAGCAAACGTGCTAACTGCTACACTATGGAGCCACCCCTACTCTTATATTCTTGAAGTCAGTATTTATTTAGTATGGTCATAAGTATGCAACAACTAGAAAACCTTCCAAAAAGAATAGTATTCCTCCAGACTATCTTAACAACTCTCAAAAAGTGTTTGTAAATCTGAGTGCAGTTTATGAAAATAGTTTTAAGTCTCCTAGTAGTTCAAGAAATGAAAATTCATAGCATTTACCGCACAGAATTTTTGAGAGGATTGTGTGTGTGTGTCTCTGTTCACTTCATTCATTTTCCTAATGTTGCTACTCATTTTCTTAGGAATTTTAAATTATTCTTAAATGTGTCTAAATGGGATATCAGTAATTTTAATCTTTGACATTTATCTACTAAATTACGTGAAGCACTTAGTGTTTTGCACATTGAAATTAGTGTTAGGTATTACTATTAATAAATTATTACTACTAATAAATAATATCTCATTTTCACTTATATTGACAAGGCCTAAAATGATTTTGTTTCTAAAATAATTTTTAACACAGCATTTTGTCAGACATATACATTCTTAGTATGTACTTATTGAATTATTTTAATGACAATCAGTGTGGTCTCATTAGCTACAAGGCACAAATCCAATGTGTGCAACTCCAGTTGAGTTCCTGGTGGTTCTGAGTAGAGGGCGTTCCAAGGGGCACATAGCCTCCCTGAGGGAAAATGCGAGTTCCACTGGGAGTGATGAGTATGGATTTTATTTTTTTGTGTTAGTGAGTGAGTCTAGATAGATTTAATTGCAGATTATATTACCTAGTTTTAACTAAGCCAGGCATCACGGAATGATCACGTATCTTGCAAAAATAGCTGAAAAGATATTGCAGATTAAATATAGTTGTAAAGATACAGGGGCAAGTGAATAATATCAATCATTTGATTATTGTCTTCCTGGCATAAACATCTCTTTAGCACTTTTTAAAAATATATTTTATATCACCTTTTTCAGTTTCAATTTTTTGTGTATTTTAAAATATATAATGCTCTATTGTAAAAATATACATAATACATGTAATTAATGGTACATATATACCTTTGGTTTAAATTTATGGTTACCAATTTCCTGGTTTGTTAGGAAGTGTGTTTTCCTATATTCTGGGAAAAAACCCTCATCAAGCAAGCTAGGACTATTGGTCACTGTGATATATATATTTTTTTACTGATAGAGATGCATAATAAAAAAATTATGGGGACTACTTTTAAACTGTTTACCATCCTTCCCATGGAGTAAGAATGGGATAAACCTGGCAAGTCTGATCACTCTTCCTCCAAACGATTAGGCAATTTCTGAGATTTTCAGATATAGCCTAATAGGACAAAAGGATCCTCAAAAAATGCACTGCTCAAATGCTGAGTTAATTACCTTTGATAATTTGAAATGGCCAAGCCCAGAGCAGTTTGTCTAGCACCTGCAGTGCTAAATTGCTTAACAACATGTATATATTGCAGGATTTCAGAAGAGACTGGAATAGTCTAGGACTTTTCCAAGGAAGACATAAGACTTAAGTTTAGCTTTAAAAACGTTATTGTTTTGTTAGGTGGGAGAGAGAATGACATTCTACATACATTTCAGTAAATTCTTTGAAATAATATACGTACAATCTTCAAAGTATCTCCTTCCATGATCTCATGAACTTACTTCATTTTTGTTTTCATCCCCACCATGCCATCACAAGG
>NW_011888790.1:9307441-9330765 GCF_000151845.1 Pteropus vampyrus | reverse complement strand
TCATATCATATAAATGAGCATTTTACATGTTCTGAGGATTAGGATATGAACATCTTTGGGGGGGGCATCACTTAGTTATCACATATCTACATCTCCTTTTTTGAAAGAAAACTGTTTTTGAACTAAAACACATTCACACAGTGAACACGTTTTAGGTTTATAGGACAAGAATTTACACAACCCCAAAATACCAAGTTTCAAGAAATAGAACATTACCTGTACCCCTCCCCCACCATGTGTTGTCTTCCAGTTACTAACCACGTCCTCTGCCATAGCAAGTTGACTTCTCTATCTCGATATTTTCGATTAACTGCCTGCTTATAAACTTAGATGAAATAACAAAATTTGGACTCTGTATCTGGCTTCTTTTGCTGAGCATTATGTTTGTTTTATCCATGTTGTTATTTGTAGTTGTCCTTTATTCTCAATGCTGTACAGTATTTCATTGTATAATTATACCACAGTTTATTCATAGATGTTGATGGACACTTGGCTGCCATGAACTTTTGTGCATGCCTTTTGGTGAAAAATGTGTACTCATTTCTCATTTATCCTCAGTACATACTTAGAAGGGGAATCGTGGGACTGTTTAGTATGCCTATGTTCAGATTTAAAAAATATTGCCAAAGAGTTTTCCAAAGTGGTTGGTGCAATTAGCACTCTCACAAGTAGCAGTAAGAGGGTGCCAGTTGCACCATATCTTTGTCTATGCTTGGTATTATCTATATTTTTCATTTTAGTTCTTATGAGCGTGTATTGCTAATTTTAATTTGCATTTCACTGGAGAAAAATCAAGTTTAGCACTTTTGCAAATATGTATTGGTCATCTAGATATCCTCTTATATGAAATTTCCCTTCATATCTATCGGGTTGTCTTTTTCATATTGACAATGGACCTTATTTATATAGTCTAGTTATATGTCATTTTTTACTTATATTTGTCGGACATATGCTTTCATACTTTGCCGTAACGTTTCATTCTCTTGATCATGTCTCTTGATGAACCAGAGTTCCTAATTTTGATGTAGACCGGTTTGCCAATCTTTCCATTTATCATTAGCCTTTGTATCATCTTTAAAGAAATCTCTGCCTACCATAAGGTCATTATGTCTCTGCCTACCACATATGTCATATATCAAGTTGTTGTAAAATGCATGGTATGTTCTAGGCTGTTTCTTTAATTTCATCTACCTGTAATGCATCCATGTTCCAGTATTATCCTGTCTTAAATAGTATTGATTTATACCAGAATAAATGCCTATAGCTTGTTTATCTTCAATATTGTCTTGGCCTATTAGGCCCTTTTGTCTTCAACAGAAATTTTATATTTAACTAGTCTAGTTCTATGAAAAATCCTATGGGGATATTGATTCAAATTATTGAATTTATGGATTTTACTGCCCTTATTATTCCCAGAAGAGGAGGAGAAAATTCTGCTTCATAGAGTTGGAAGTAGAAATTTGCATGTGTAATGCAGTCTTACTCTTGTCTTTTCCTTGAGATTCAGCTACCTGCAGAAGGACACATTCTGTACTATGCATTAAGTTACAAGTCTCTCCCCAATGGGAAAGAGTACGTTAATCTGTTGAATTCTAGGGTCAAGGACTTAGCTTCTTGTTGCTGCCTTCCTAACCCATGGTTTCCAACAGCTTCATCAATAATAAATTCATATTTTGGTCTTTATCTACTTGATACTTATTTCTGTAATGGTAAAGGGCTTGGGTAGATTATTGGTGCTACTTATCGGATACTTAAAACCTCAACATGGAACTTTCCATTTATAATATAAAAGACTGTTTACTTCTTTTAATTTTCCAAGGAGACTCTAGACTCCTTAAAGTTATTACTTCAACTATCACACTATTAAACTGAGTTCTGTTCACCTTTGAGAAGCAATTTAATGTAATGATTATGAGCAAGGTTTTTTCTGGCGCTGCCATGTACTATCTGTATGACTATGTAAAAATTTTTTTTTGTAAAATGGAAATAATAGTGGAAGTATTGCAAACATTAAATGAAGCAATACACATTAAAATGACTTTGATTTTAATTTTAAAATGACTAATTTCTAGGAAATTCTCAATAAATGGTAGCCGTTATTATTGCTGTTATTTATTTTCTCAGCATTTAGAATTGTTTCAGGTACATAGTGGGCATTCAGTAAACACATAAATCTAATTTATTAAATTGAATTGAGATGACCAAGGTTTCATGGCTCCACTCTATGTTCCCAAACTCATTTGGCCTACAGGCTCTTCTTGGCTATATCTTGCTTACCTTTCACAGAGACCTAGATTTTATAGAGTTATATAACCTTTCAAGATTCCAATGCCCCATACACTTACTATTTACATTATTACAATGTTGCTATACCTGCAGTTTTATGGGAACATCTTAAGACTATTTAGGACGGAAAGTAAAGATATGTCACTGCGCCTTCAGATTTCTTAGCATAAAGGAGATTATTAGTAGTAGAGTGCCAAGATGTGTGCATTTGGGTTTTGCTTCATAACGTTAAACAGAATTTTAGGACTGGCAATGTTTGTGAGATGATTCAGTGCTGTCTGAAGGTCATAAAGATTAAATAACTGATTTGAGGTCTCACAGCTAGTCCAATTCCAAGACCAGAATCTCATCTAACACTCTTTTCCACTCTTTTGTTATTTTGGTAAGGAATGTTTTCTGCTACCTATAACTGAAAACCTGACTGATAGTGGCTTAAACAAGTCAGGATTTATTTTTCTTATACAACCAGCTTCCTGGAGGTAGGCAGTTGTTGGTTTTAGTTCAGTGGCTCAGAGATGGCACAGCTCTGGGCTGGCTTCCTTGAGATTTTGTTATATCAAAATATCCTCTTATGTGAAATTTCCCTTTCTGATGTGGTTACTTAATGGCTACAGTGGCTCCTAGTTTCATATCCCTGCCACTATCACGGACAGTAACTCTTCCCAAGCCACTGTGTTATCAGGACAAAACAAAGTCTTTCTTGGAAGTTTACTGGATTCCTCCGAGCCCATGAAAGCAAATTGTATAGCGAGAGGGAGGCAAGGAGAATGGGGAGAGTAATGCCTGTCGGGTTAGCACTACAGCAGTGCCAGTCACAAATGCGCTATCTCTGTTCACTATTGACTTTTATAGCACTTTAATACTATACAATCTAACATAAAAGTCATTCGTGTACTCACATCCTCTATTCTAGGGTTATTTCTTAAGTGTCTGCTACAATTAACAGTCTTAAAATGCAAAGAGGTTTATACCTCATCTTAACCCAATTTTTACATTTCAAGATATTAACTTTTTGTATTTTTATTATTTACTTCAAATGTAGGTAACTTTAACATATTTAATGATAAATGTATTTTTTTTAACAAGATGAGAACTCATTAACATTAATCAAAAATATGCTTTCTCATAAAGGACAGTTTGATAGTATGGTCATATTAAGGCATTTTTTTTCATCAATAGCACCCCAATAATTTTTAGTAAAAAAATAAATTCAATATACACTTAAAAATAAACACACCATTTTTAAAATTATTAAAGTATATCATGTCACATAATCAAAGTTGACTTTTTAAAGTTAGTATTAGTTGTGCTTTACTTTTTATAGATTTTAAATACTTAAATTTAAGTAAGCTTTAAATAATTCATGTTAATTTTTTTAGGGTGAAAACATGAATGTAAGTGAAAACACTATTTATTATCTTAAAATGAGATTCCATTCCAAAGCACTTTGACTTTAGTTAGGTTCATATTTCTTAGAAGAAAGCACAGTTATAGTTGTCTGTTTTACGTGCTATCTTGCATTCCAAGTAATGGAAGAGTTATAATCAAGTAAACAACAAAAATGTCCCATTTTATGTTAAAGTTACTTTATTAATTTGCCTTTGCAATAACACTTTTATTTTCCAAGATGACAAGGCATCTCAGAAAGAAAGAGAAAAATCTCCAGAAAATAAGCTTACAGACATAGAAATATGCGACTTAAATGACAAAGAATTCAGGATGGTACTTCTGAAAAAACTCAATGAGATCTGAAACAAATTATATCAACGATTTCAGGATTTGAAAAAACAACTAGATGAACAGAATGAGTTCTTTAGCAAGAAGATTGAAATCCTCAAAAAAGAACCGAATAGAACTTCTGGAGATAAAGAACAGACTGCAAGAGTTGAAAAATGAAATAACAAGCTTGGGAATAGAGTCGACCAAATGGAGGAAAGGACCAGTGATATCGAAGACAGAAATCTAGAAATAAATCAGAAGGAAGAAGAGAAAAACCGAAGAATGAAAAATAATGACAGAGAAATAGAAGAACTAGCTGATACCATCAGGAGAAGAAACATAAGAATAATTGGAATTCTTGAAGGAGAGGAAAAAGAACAAGGATTAGAAAGCATATGCAGACAAATAGTTGACAAGAATTTCTCAAATCTAAGGAATTAGCTAGAGCTTGGAATTCAAGAAGTCAATATTACATTCAATTATCTCAACCCAAAAAGGCCTTCACCAAGACACATTGTAGTAAAATGATCAAAAATCAATGACAAAGACAGAATTCTTAGGGCAGGCAGGGAAAAGAAGACAGTAACCTATACCAGAAAACCCATTAGATTATCGTTGGACTTCTCAGCACAAACCTTACAAGCCAGAAAAGAGTGGAATCAAATATTCAAATTATTAAATGAAAGAAACTACGAGCCAAGAATAACATAACCAGCTAAGCTCTCTTTTAGAGATGAAAGAGAAATAAAGACCTTTTCAGACACACAAAAATTGAGAGAATTCTCCACTACGAGGCCTGCAGTACAGGAAATACTGGAAAGGGATCAGCTCACCTAAAACAAAATGACAAAACAAAACAAAACAAAACATAATTAGGAGTAAGGTAACTAACAGAGTGATAGAAGCAGAGGAGTGAAATCCTAACTAGGAACAGGGCATTATAAGCTTAAAAATAAGAAGAGATTTGCTATAGCAAGATAGTAATGAACGTTCAGCATAAATAGGGACAAATTGAGACAACAATGACTGAAAAGGGGAAGATTCAAAGATCCAAATCGTAAAGGGGATTGGAGATAAGGCACAGGCAGAAGAAAAGGAAAGACTGTATATGTATAACTATCCTTTACATATTCACACGCCAAAGATTCGGAACTGAAGTATATAACATAAAACAAGAAGGACCAGAGGGAAAACCCACAAAACTCAACCAAAATAAAGAAAACAGAAACATAAGGACAAAGAAGCAATGGAAACACCGAGCTACCAGAAAGTGAAAGATAAAATGGCTATAAGAAGACCTCATATTTCAATAATCACCCTAAATGTAAATGGACTGAATTCACCAATAAAAAGGCACAGAGTTGCAGAATGGATCAAAAAACAAAACCCAACCATATGCCACCTCCAGGAGACACATCTCAGTTCCAAAGACAAATATAGACTCAAAGTGAAAGGGTGGAAAATGATATTTCAAGCAAATGGCATTCAGAGAAAAGCAGGAGTAGCGGTACTAACAAAAGATGAAATAGACTTCAAAATAAAAATGGTAAAGAAAGATACTGAGGGACACTTCATAATGATAAAGGGAATCATGCACCAAGAAGACACAACACTTATTAATATCTATGTTCCCAATCATGGAGCCCCAAAATATGGAAAGCAATTACTAACAGAACTAAAGGGAGAAACAGACCAAAACACGATCATAGTAGGGGACCTAAATATCCCACTGTCAGATATGGACAGATGAACCAAACAGAAAATCAATAAAGAAATAACACCCTTAAATGATACATTAGACTAACTGGACATAATTGACATTTACAGAGCCTTTCATCCCCAAACAGCTGCTTATACATTCTTCTCTAGTGCACATGAAACATTCTCAAGGACTGACCACATATTGGAATACAGAGATAGCCTCAACAAATATAAGAGAGTTGAAATCATACCAACCATATTCTCTGATCATAATGCTTTGAAACTAGAGATCAACTGTAAAAAGAAAGTAGGAAGCACCACAAATACATGGAGATTAAATAACATGTTACTGAAGAATAACTGGGTCAGGGAAGAAATAAAAAGAGAGGTTAAGAGATACATAGAAGCGAATGATAATGATAGTACAACATTTCAAAACTTTTGGGACACGGCAAAGCAGTCATAACAAGAAAGTTTATATCATTACAAGCCTACCTCTAAAAACAAGAACAAGCCCAAATAAACAACCTAATGCTTCATCTTAAAAAACTGGAAAAGGAAGAACAAATGAAGCCTAAAGTCAGCAGAAGGAAAGAAATAATCAAAATTAGAGCAGAAATAAATGAAATTAAAAACAAAATAACAACAACAAAAATAAATGCAACAAAGAGCTGGTTCTTTGAAAAGGTTAATAAAATTGACAACCCCCTGGCTAGACTCACTAAAGAAAAAAGAGGACACAACCAAAATCAGGGATGAAAGAGGGAAAATTATGACAGACACTGAAGAAATACAAAGAATCATACAAGAATACCATGAAAAAATATATAACATCAACTTTAATAACCTAGAATAAATTGGACCAGTACTTAGAAAAATACAAACTTCCTAGATTGAATCAAGAAGATCTAGAAAATCTATATAGACCGATCAGCAGTATGGAAATTGAAACAATCATCAAAAACCTACCAAAAAGTAAAAGTCCAGGACCAGATGGCTTCACCAGTGAATTCTACCAAACATTCAAAGAAGATCTAATACCTATTCTCCTCAAACTCTTCTAAAAAATTGAAGAGGAGGCAATACTTCCCAACTCATTTTATGAGGCCTATATCACCCTGATACCAAAACCTGGTAAAGATAACACAAAAAAAGAAAACTACAGACCAATATCTCTCATGAACACAGATGCGAAAATCCTAAATAAGATACTAGTGAATCGAATATAGCAACATATTAAAAAGATTATACCCCATGATTAAGTGGGCTTCATCCCAGAGGCACAGAGATGATTCAACATACACAAATCGATTAATGTGATACACCACATAAACAAATTAAAACATAAGAATCATACGATCATATTAATAGATGCAGAAAAAGCCTTCGACATGATATAGCATCCATTTATGATCAAAACATTTAACAAAATAGGTATAGAAGGAAAATATCTTAATATAATGAAGGCCATATGTGACAAGCCCTCAGCCAACATTATACTTAATGGTGAAAAACTAAAAACCTTCCCTCTAAGATCAGGAACAAGGTAAGACTGTCCACTATTGCTAGTGTTATTCAATGTAACATTGGAGGTTCTAGCTAGTGCAATCAGGCAAGAGAAAGATATAAAGGGCATCCAAATAGGAAACGAAGAAGTCAAACTGTCACTTTTGCGGATGACATGATTCTCTATATAGAAAACCCTAAAGTCTCCACAAGAACACTACTAGAAACAATAAGCAAATACAGTAAAGTCTCTGGATACAAAGTCAATGTTCAAAAATCCATAGCGTTCCTACACTCTAATAACGAAGTGTCAGAAAATGAAGTGAAAAAATAATTCCTTTTGCAATTGCAACAAAAAGAATAAAATACCTAGGAATAAATTAAAGAAACATGTGAAGGACCTATATAATGAAAAGTATAAGACCCTGTTAAAAGAAATTGAAGAATATACAAAGAAATGGAAAGATATTCCATGTTCTTGGATTGGAAGAATCAACATAGTTAAAATGACCTTATTACCTAAAGCATTATACAGATTTAATGCAACTCCCATTAAAATCCTATTGGCATTTTTTAAAGAAATGGAACAAAAAAATCATCAGATTTGTATGGAAGCACAAAAGACCCCAAATTTCCAAACCCATCCTGAGAAACAAGAATGAGTCTAGAGGCATCACTCTGCCTGACTTCAATTTATACTAAAAAATGACAGTAATCAAAACGGCATGGTATTGGCAGCAAAACAGACACATGGACCAGTGGAACAGAATCAAGAGTCCAGAAGTAAACCCATATTCATACGGGCATATAATTTTTGACAAAGAAGCCAAAAACATACAGTGGAGAAAGGAAAGCCTCTTCAATAAATGGTGCTGGGACAACTGGAAAGCCACCTACAAAAGAATGAAACTAGACTGCTGCCTATCATCACACACCAAAATGAACTCGAAATGGATTAAGGACCTGAAAATAAGACCTGAAACAATAAAATGCATAGAAGAAAACATAGGAACTAAACTCAAGAACCTTGGACTTAAAGAGGATTTTATGAATTTGACCTCAAAGGCAAGGGAAGTAAAAACATAAATCATCAGCCAAAAGTGGGACTTGATTTAACACTAAGCACTCCTCTAACTTTGAGAGTTTCTTTAAGTCAAGAGTAGGAAAGAGATTAGATTTTTCACATTCAAGAATGCAAAATAGAATATATTTTTATCACTGTGAACATGTCTGTTGCAGAACTGATTCTGTGGAACATGAGGATGATGTAGCCATTTATGAATGCATTGATGTGCTGATCTTCAAGCTGTTCAAGGTATGTATCATGTTTGTATACTGTCAAGTATTTTTAATTTTCAACTATTTTCTTTGTAAGCAGTAAAGTAGTTTTTCCAGAAATTTCTTAGTTTTATAGTATTTGATTAATGTTCTCCATTTGCTTTTCTTTTAATAGGTTTATGTAAATATAATGGTCCTTTCTAACTGAATAGTAATATGTGAATTATGAATTAATTATAGAAAGGACTAGATAATATGGGTTTATTCATGAACTGAATAAAATGTAGCTGATTTTGTAATATAATACTTGTCTTATGCGTTAAATGATTTGCTAAAGAGATTTGTGGCAGCCCTAGTGTAAAATAAAAGATGTTAGACTGGGAGCCAGATTCACATTTGGACTCTGTCATTCAGTAGACATATGACTTTGTGTAAATCTCTTACACATTTTTCATTTCTAAAATGGGGAAAATTACCTGTTTTATTAACCTTCCAGAGTTGTTGTATGTAATAAGTTAAATATACGTAGGCTTTGGCGATTAAAATGTGCTATAGATTTTATTTCTACAGTCCAATCATGTAACTACTACAGTATACTTGGCTCCAATAATCAATTCCTTTGTTGAATTTCATAGTCTAGAAGGGAGAAAGGCATAAACAAGTAGCCACAGAAAATCAACCTATAATTTATGAATTTTGATAAATCCTGATTTGTCATTTAAAGATGATCGGGGGTAAGAAAGCTGAAAGATGTCCTGAACTGGTGTTTGAACTCTCAAATATTCTTGATGCCTTGTTAGTAAATCCTTTATTCTATCATGGTCAATACAATATTTGTCACTATTGTATCTAGTGACATTTCTTTCTCCAATGTGTTGTATTTAGTAACTACTTTAGTAAATTTCCTATATATTCCTAAGACGGCACAAACTGCATCATGTGAAATTGCTGACTCACAAAGAGAATGCCAGGGTCCTGAGACTGTAACCTCTTATGAATTCCTGGAAAAAAGGGTTACTTTAAATGTATAAGTATAGGATAGCACTCCAAAGCCTTAATGCTATTTAATATATGTTATAATTTGAAGACTGCAAACTATTTTAGAAAGTTTGAAGTGGTAATTTTTCAGGGACTTGCCTGGTATCAATTTTGTAATTCAGTTGGTAACAATAAAGACGGAGGAAAGACATGAAAAATGTGGGATTTTAGTTCGAGAGGATGCCTAGAAAATCAGAGAATATAATTCTATAAAAATTCATTTTTATGTGGCCTGTAGGATTTCAGTTAATCTGATTTAAGGAACTTATATGCTTTTGGATGAATGTTGAGTCCGAAGAAGTAATGGAGTAATTACATTAAAAATCAGAGACTATTTGAATTTTTAATGAGAATATTTATTTAAAAATTTATGGAGACAATATAACAATAAACAAAGTATACTATATATGTCAGTTTATTTTTAGGCAGTTCAAACTACTGGTTAAGGAATAATTAATTATGAATTCAAATTTTGACAATGTAATAATAGTTAAACGAATAGTGATACTTTGCTAAAAAGATAATGACTCCATATACGTGATACCAAATAGCATTGTGCTGGTTAATTTTGTGTGTTGATGTAGCTAGACTATGGTGGCTAGTGTTAGGTCAAACCCTAGTCTAGATATTGCTGTAATAGTGTCATTAACATTTATAATCAATTGACTTAAGTAAAGAAGGTTATCCTCCCTAATGCGGTGGGCCACATCAGTTGAAGGCCTTAAGAACAAAGACAAAGATTTCCTGAAGGATTACTGCATTCAGACTGAAAAATGCAAAATCTGTCTTATTTTACAGGCTTTAGACTCAAGACTAAAACAGCAACTCTTACTTGAATCTCCATCCTGCCAGCTTAACTTATAGATTTTAGACTTGTGGTCACCACATTGTGTAAGCCATTTCTTAAAAATTTCTCCCCTTTCTCTCCCTTTCTCTTTCTATCTCTCTTTCAATCACCCCCCTGTTGGTTCCGTTTTCTGGAGAACCCTAATAAGAACAAATTTGAAATACAAAATCACTTGGCTTCTTTATTGAGACTAGCATAAATCACCCAGCAGTGTGGAAATTCCCAAGTATTTGGCAGTATGTACAAAATAACTCAGTCATGTTAAAAATACATTAAAAAATCATGCTGAGTGAAATAAGCCATACAGAAAAAGTTAAAAATCACATGATATCACTTGTACGTGGGATACAAACCTAAAAGCAACAAATGAACAGGATAAACAAACAGAGCCTCATGGACATGGGCAATAGACTAGTGCTTACCAGAGGGTAAGAGGGGTTGGGGGAGGGGGAAGGTAGATGGGGTAAAAGGGGTCAAATATGTGGTGACAGAAAGAAATCTAACTATAAGAGATGAACACACAATGTAAATATATATATGCCTTACTGTTAAAGTATACAGCTGAAACTTATTGGAATTCATTAACCAATGTCACCATAAAAAATTAATTATTAAAAAAAAAAAGAAAACCAAAAAAAATACATTAAATTTTTTTTTTTTTAGTATTTATAGCTTAGGGAAATTAGTGGTTACCATATTTGAGAAGAAAAAGGTCTAGATAATTTAGTTCACAGGAGTCAATAATTCAACATAAATTTTAAACAGAATTAATTGAATAATCTGTGTGTGTGTTTGGGTGTGTGTTCAGACAAGAGAATTGCCAGAATTGAGCAATTCTTTGGTTTGTAGAGATGTTGTTAACTATATTATAGGTACTTTTTAAAATAGAGTTTTAAAATATTTTATTTTATCTGTTACTTTATACAGAGCACATTTTGAAACAAAACCTTTTAAAAGGCTATAATTTTAATTTTCGGAGCATACATTTTACTTTTCAAAGTTTTAAAATTTAATTGATTTTCTTCTTTGAGTTTAATCTGTTCTTATCCATTTTCCCCAATTTTGATTATGTCAATAATATAACATTATGTGCTATCTAAAATTTACCTTAATGTTATTCTGTTTCCAAATATTCTTGGTGGTATTCTTAAAGGGGACTACTGGCATATAAAGAAAATATATAATATCTGAAATATTTAGTTCTTTAGATCTACTGTAACTGAAATGTCAATTTAAAATATTAGCAAATGGGACTCTTTTGATACTTGTAAAATTGTAATTTAAAAAACTAAACTTAAACATTTTTAATGCTACCCTTCTTCTATACTGCAACACATCTTTTGAATTAAAAACATGTTAAATTTAGATAACAGACAAGAATGTAGAAGTTTTAATAATGAAAGTGATGAGTTATATTTAGCCATACATTTCCTTTATTGTTATCTTTAAGAATTTCTCTCGTACACAAATGAAAATTAAAACATTGTTAGCAGAACATAAATTAGGCACAATAGATTACATGCTTTCGGCTGAGGTGCTTTCCCCTGTGGAGTCCAGTTTGGATATTCTGTCAATAAAACACAACACTTAAAGCTCAATTAGTTTCAAGGGGAGGAAGTTATTGAATCAAAGCTGAAATATTTTTATACGTACTTTCAGGTTTATCAAGTTCTTTGTTTCCTAAAATAGAAAAAATAATATTATAAAATTAAAAGCATTCACTTGCTTTTAGAATAAAGTAATCAATTTAGGAAACTTAGTTTGGCATTTTAGCTTAAGAAAATGAAAGCTTCCTCCACAAATCCCACAGCACTTAAATATCTGTATGATGCCATCAATGTCATGTCTGCAAATATTTCTAGAATGCCTGTTATGTAGAAGGCACTCAATCCAAACATAGACAAAACTATATACAGTAGTTAATTTTATTTTTGGTGCTCTGCCATGACCATGTAAAGTCCCTGAAAGAACCTAATTCCTTCATGCTGTTTTGGGTACCCAGAGCCTTCCAAATTTTGCTCTATGTGTTTCTCCCCATCAAATTCTCTGCCCTGCCCCCCATATTTACCATTCTAGAAAACAGGTTTCTGCAATTTGTTAGGAATTAATTTATGTCCTTTAAAATTTTATTTATTTATTTTTCAGTGTCTATGTATTGAGCAAGGTTCTAGCCCTTTGGATATAATTGTTATCAGAAAAAAAGAAAGTTCTTTAGAGAAAAGTAAGGGGAGAAAATCTCTCCTCAATTTTAAAATGGAATAAATAAGTAAAAATTAATAAAAAGTATCATCTCAGAGAGCGATTGCGCTATGAAAAAAATAAACTGGGTCAAAGATAGAAAATAACAAGGAACTTAACTATAACAAAAACTAAAATATTTTGAAAACTTACTTTATTTTGACTTCAAATCACTGTGTCATACTTAATCCTCTTAATCACCTCGTGAGTTAAGACATTTGACTCCAAGGCCTGTACATCTAACTATTTATTATGCTACATCTCCTGTTTCTCAAATAAGAAATCAACAAAGCTAAAAGTTGGCTTTCTAGAGAAACTGGTCAACAGAAATGAGAAAGGCCAAATCAAAAGTCATAGGAATTAAATAAATGGAATACAACAGCAAAGAAATAAAAATATAAGAATTTCATTGAAACTTGGACAAAATAGAAATTTGCTAATTTCCTCTTCAAAACCTGTGTATCACATAATATGTAAAGAAATAAAATCAGTAATTTAAAATCTACCAATACACACACACACACACACACACACACACACACACACGAACAAAGTCATTTTGCAGAAAACTTTTCTCCAACGTTCAAACAATAACAATTGAAATGTTACACAAACTGTTAAAAGAATAATGTTACACAAAATGTTAAAAGAATAATGTTCCCAACTTTCAGCTTTTTTTACTGAGGCTACTACAACCTTGAAGTCAAAGTCGTATGAGCAGAAATGCAGAAGGAGAATTACGGGCCAATGATAATTCTAAAATTAATGCAAAAATTTTAAGTAAAATGCCAACAAGAATCTAGCCATTTGTAAAATAAACCTAATGGCCACGTTGGATATATCAAAGGACTGGAGTGATAGTTTAAAACTTGATTACCTGGTCATCGCTTAACTCCCAATATCTATATGAAAGTATAAATCTCACTGGTTATGTTGTATACATTGAATATGTACAGCTTTTTTGTATGTTAATCATACCTTGATAAAGGTGTTTAAAAATAAAAAGGGAAACAATAAATAAACAAAATGGAACAGAAAATAGGATATGATGAAGATTTAAAAAATTAAAGAACCGCCATATCCCTATCTCTTTACAATAATTTTCAAATGTTAGTGAAATGGACCAATTTCAGAAAAATTTGTATTTGCTCAAAGAAGAATTTAAAACACAAGTAAATTAAAAAAATTAAAGTTACAAGTATTACTTTCAAAACAATTTCCATAGAAGAAAAAATAAAAGAAAGAAAGAAATCCTTGGATGTAGTTTACAATGTTAAGACATTAGGGCAAAAAAAAATTGGAATCATTTCAAGAGATGCAGAAAAATAATCTAGTAAAATTGAACATTCATTTAAGATAAAAGCTCATAGCAAAGCAAGGGAAAGAGAAAACTTAATAACTTGGCAATAAGGACTAATTAAAAATAATCTAAAGCAAATGTGGGTGATGGTGAAACATTGTCCTTAAAATCAGGAACAAGAGAATGGTGTCTACAATTACAGCTTATGTTCAATGTTGCACTGGAGGATTTGCTGACCATTATTAGTGAAATAAATAACTGATAGAAAAATTAGAAGAACAAAACTTGCAATTTTTACAGATAACATAATTGTTATAGAAAATCCTAGAGAATCAACAAACTATTAGCAATAATAAGAGAATTATGTAAGATTTCTGGATAATAGATGAATATGAAAATAATTTATTTCTATAAATCAGCAAAAATCAGTTAGGAAATATAACTTAGAGCAACAAATACATGTTCCTAAGGAATCTAACTTGATGGTGCAAGAACTTTACTGAGAAAATTTCAAAACTTAAATGAAAGTTGTTTAAAAAGACCTAAATATAGTTAATGCTGTAAAGATGTTAATTCTTCTTAAATTTACCTATAAATTCAATGTGATTCCAACCAAAATTTCCAGGCTTTCTGTGGAGGTAATAGGGTTATCCTAATATAAATTTGCAAGAGCAAAGGGCCATGAATAGCCCAATAATTTCTGAATAATTTGGAAAAGGAGCAAGCTGGGAGAACACCTCCTGCAAGGTATTAAAGTTTATTGTAGCCTTTGTAGCTTGTGTAATGCTGTCTTGGAGACCCAATGTCAATACCTGCTTAAGTGTCTGGAATGGAGTAGTTTATAACAGACATAAGCTGTCACCAAACACAGCTAGAGAATCCAAATAAAATACAACAAAATAATGTTTTGAGCATCAGAGACACGCTAAAGCAACAAAGACTGGAGGGTGAAGATTTCAGAGCAGGAGATCTGTAGGGGTGGGCTGATGTTATTATGAAAGTTGCTCCTTCATTGGGTTCATTTTTTTGATTCTGGGCCCAGGTCTATGGCTGAAACTCTAGGCTTGTCCTTGGTTGATTTGGGGCAACAGAGAATCCAGTAGAGCTTGTATTGGCCCTGCAAGGCTAGAGAGATAAAATTGGAGAATTGAGAAGCTCAAGATTCAGGTAAGAGGTAGAGGTGAAGAAATGAACCCAAGAGACGCATATTTTGTACTCAAGCTATTTGTTTAATTTTGAGGCTGGGAGGGGCAGGAGGCTAAAAACCTAGGCTGAAGGCCTCTGGAAATCAAAGCAGATTTTTTTTTTTTTAAAGTAATTTCAGCATGCTAAAGCAATAGATTTAGAGTTCAGGATCCACCAGGGAAAGGAAACAGTGAATATACCAGCCTCTCAGTGGAAAGCTCTAGAAGTCTACACCTTTGGAACAAGGGAAAACAGAGGTGGACTAAGCTTTATATAAATTCTAACCCAGCCTTGACTAAGTCATGTCTGGATTAAGATGAACAATCCCGGGTCCATCTGTTCAGCGAAGGAAAAGACAGAATTCTCTACGTTGTGGTTTTACACATGTTGTTAGGTGTTTAATATAAACTTATTAGTCATACCAAATGTTTCCACAATCTACTGCTGTGAAACAAATTTCCAAACCTTAATAGCTTAAAACAGTAACAATTTATTTCTCAGAATTATTTGGGTTGGCCAGCTCTAATAGGCAATTCCCCTGCTATATGTAGTGTCATCAGGGTTCAGTGACACGGCTACATTTCACTGGAGCTCGTTTGGGGTTGAAACAGGAAGTTGACCTCTCCTCTTCTAGGGCCTTTCTCGATGTGACCTCCCCAGCAGGAGAGCGTGGATGTCTTGATATGCTGGAGAGGTGCCAAGGGAGTAAAAGCTAAAGTTGCCAGGTCTCTTAAAGAGTAGGCCTGGATCTGGCACATATTAAGTCCTTATTCAAGGAGAGGAGAAATAAGTTCTACTTCTTGATGGGAGGAGTGGCATGTATGTAAAGGAGGGGAAGAATTATTGCCATCTTTAATGACAATGTACCATACAAAGAAACAGCATATTACCAAAACTCAGAGAAAACAAAAACCATCGTGAGAGTATAAACAGACCCACAGGTGATTCTGATGCTGGAATTTTTAGAAAGAAGTGTGTCAAAGGGAGGATAATAAAAAAATACGGTAAGAGACAGAGGCGAGTGCCAGATCATGCTTGGGTTTGTCGGCCACATTGTATAGAGTTAGATTTTTTTTTTTTTTAATTGCAGTAAGAAGCCATTGAGTAATTTTAAGAAAAGAAGTGATTTGATCTGATTTTCTTTGTGTAAACCAGTTTAGGGTAGAGTAGGAAGAGAAGTGGTAAACTGTTCTAGTTCAAGAGAGAAATGACAGTAGCTTGGATACTGGACAGGAAAAGGAAGTGAAGAAAAAAGTGTTATCTTTATATCTCCTTGACTAGAAAAATTTAGTTTCCAAAGGGAAGATAATGCAGTAAGTTTATATTTTAAGTCACTGTGAATGAAATCTGAACTTAGAGGGACTATACTTCTAATTCATTCTTTAATTGAAGTATAACATGAATATAGAAACATACATACCTCATAAATGGAAAGTTTGATGAATTATTGCAGGGTGAACACACCTAGATAAACCTTCTGGTATCCTGTTCTAATTATTAACTTCTCTTCCCCTCCAAAGATAACTATTATCCTGACTCCAAATGTAAATTAGTTTTGCCTGAACATGAACTTTCTAGAAATGGAGTCATTTAATATGCATTTTTTTGTGTGTCTGTCTTGTTTTGTGGCATCACATCTTTCTAAAATTTTTAGTTTTGAAATTTCATTTCACTCTGTCATCTATCAAGAATTAATACTTTTTTATTCTAAAAAAGTATCTTTGTTCTAAGAACTTAAAATCTGACGATGGAAGAGAAACATTAGTTTTAAATCACAATTAATTTGGACATTGATTAATATGTTACTTCTGAATGAGCCATTATTTTAATAATAACTAATAAAAGGAGGCAAATGGAAGCAAATACAAATAAGAAACATTTTAAGTAATAGTTATTTGGATAGCAGCACATACATATTGTGTAGCAACACAATTATACTTCACTCCTTTCTGTCTTTTAGCCTTGAGAGAGAAAATCAGTGAATAAGGGAGAGATCATCTGAGTTTAAATATGATAATTTATGACAAATGATTTATATGATCATATAGAAGAAATCAAATCTTGTTCATAAATTCCCTCTAAACTTGTGGAACCAAATTTTAAAATATAATGAATTTATGGAAATGTTGCTGTCCAAATAAAATATCACAATTATTTTTTTCCTTTTTGCTTACGGCAGAGCTTATTTACGCAAGTTTCTTTTTCTTCACACAAAGAGCAGGATTCTCCTTGAGTGTAAGGGGGCATATTTGGAAAATTTCCCCTATAAAAAAAGAGAAACATTGATTAGCCAAATTGCTATTAATTTCTCTTAATTTTGTGTATCCATTTATGCAAGTCATGAGTGTTGAAAGGAAAAGTAACTTTTGTCCCAATTTTATGCTCATTTCTTTCGTAAAAAGGAAGTATTAAAACTTCTTTATAGGATATCGCTAATACATGTGGCAGTTATATTCTTGATTTTTTATAGAAGACAGATTAGATGTGAACCCAGTGTAATTATGTATGTGTCAGTCACAAACTTTTTTGTTGTAAAACACTGGGATTATCACTTGATTTTGTAAGTGGAATAAGCCAAATTTAAATTGCAAATGCTTTTGCATTTTAAAACCATATGCTTTATGGTTTAATGTAAAATTATAGTACCGTAGTCTTTACTTAGTTCTTTGACGATATACCAAAAAATGGTACCATTTAATTAACTATTTGGCAGCTATTGTGCCTGCTTTTCAATAATATAAGCTGATACATTTTTACAAACCTCTTTTTTCCCCCAGCTCTGTGTTTGTGCTTTTTCTAATATTGAATTATGAGAGTTCTTCCTCTACTCTCGATATAAATTCTTTATCTGACATTTTGCAAAGGCTTTCTTCTAGTCTGTAGCTTGTCTTTTCATTCTTATACCAGTGTCTTTGAATAGCAGTAATTTTTAATTTTTAATAAAATCCAAATTTACCAATTTGTTCTTTTATGGATTATGCTTTTGGTGTGGTAGCTAAAAATTTTTGGCTATCTTAAGGTCGCAGTGGTTTCATCCATGTTTTCTTCTAAAAGTTTTATAGTTTAGGTTTTACATGTAGCTCTTAAAATCATTTTGTGTTAATTTTTATATGTCTTATGTGTATAGATCCAATTTTTCTTTTGTTGTTATAAATGATGACAAATTGTTCCAGCACCTTTTGTTGAAAAATCTTTTGCTACTGCATTGCCTTTGTGCATTTATGAAAAATTAGTTGAACGTATGTGGTCTACCATGTGTGGGTTTATTTCTTGACTCTTATTATGTTCCCCTGATCTAAGTGTCTAATTTTATGTCAATATTATTATTTTTTTACACCTAAAGCACCTTGTCTTCCTAGGTGGTCTCCCATCAAGTACTAACCAGGCCCGACCCTGCTTAGCTTCCGAGATCAGATGGGATAGGGCTTGTTCAGGAAAGCATGGCCGTAGACACTGTAATAATTCTTGAAAACAATAGTGTCAGCCCTTCAAATTTGGTCTTTTTCTTATTTGTTTTCACTCTTCTAAGTCCTTTGCATTTCCATATGAGTTTAAGATTAATATGTCAATTTTTACAATAAAAGCTTGTCAGTATTTTTATTAGGATTGTATTGAATCCATAGGTTAGTTTATTAAAAATTACATCTTAACAATATTGGGTCTTTTACTGAATTAATAAGGTATATATCTCTAATTATTTGTGTCTGTGTTAATTCCTTTCACTAATGTTATGTACTTTTCAGTGGACAGGTATTTCATGTCTTCTGCTCGATTTATCCAAGATAATTCATAGTTTTCGATGCTGTTCTAAATAGTATTGTCATTTTAATTCAATTTATGATTGTTCATTGCTAGTATATGGACATGTAATTGAATTTTGTATTTTGATTTTGTATCCTGAAAAATAGCTAAACCTACTTCTTAGTTGTATAAGGGTTTTCATAGATTCCATTGTGTTTTCTCTATAGACTTGTAGACCAGCAGTCAACAAAGTATGGCCTACAGGCCAAATTGACTTCTGGTCTTTTTTTATTCAGTCTGTGAGCTAAGGATTGTTTTTAAAAAATATTTCTATGGAGTAATTTAAAACAATACAAAAACAGAAAGATGAATATGTAACAATGTATGTGTTATGGAAAATCTAATATATTCACTATCTGTACTTTAAAGAAAAAGTACTGTTTGGTACTTTGCAGAAAAAACTTTTACCATTAGATATAATGTTACATATAGGTTTTTCATAGATGCCTTTTATTAGGTTTAAGAAGTTTGTTTCTTTATCCAGTTGGTGGAGAACTTTTTTAAGAAATGAGTGTCTTTTTCTCAATTGAGATGATCATATGATCTTTATTTTTAGGTTAATTAATATGAACTATTACATGGATTGATTTTAGAATGCTAAATCAGCCTTACATTCCTGGAATAAACTTCTTTTGGACAGAGTGTACTAAGCCTTTACTATATTGTTAGATACAATGGCTAAATTTTGATTAAAATTTTTGTACATCTGTTCATAAGAGATATTGCTCTGTAGTTATCTTTTTATTTTATTTCTTCTTTGTTATTTGTATCTTTCAGGAATTTTCCATTTCATCCAAATAGGCTCTTCATTAATGAATCCCATTAGCATTATCCCTGGTAATATTTGTTTTTCTCTGAAATCCACATTATCTGATATTAATATAGACATTGCAGGTTTATTTTGGCTAATGGTAGCATTGTAAACCTTTTTCTATTCCTTTTCTTTTAATTTGTTTGTGTCTTTATATTTAAAGTATGTTCTGTAAGCAGCTTATAACTGGTTCTCAATTTCTTATTCAGTCTCATAATCACTGCTTTTTCATATGGGTGTTTGTACCATTTATAGTTGATATGCTTATTGACAAATGTAGGGATGAGGCTATAATCTTCTTATTTATTCTACTTCTTTCATCTGTCCTTTGTTTCTCTTCCTTTGATGTAATGACAAGTTATGCATTTGTCATTCTGGTTTCTGCTTCTGAGAAGGAGTGGAAGAAAATACAGACAGAGATATACACGTCTGTACTTCTCCATAACAATTTTGGCATAGCTCAGCTTCTTTTTTTACTAACCCTGTATATTTATTCTTTGTTCTTTTTAAAAATTTTTTTGTGAATTTTATTCAATTTTTTTATTTTTTAAAAAGTTGGATTATTAATGGATTTTATCTTTTTTCTTGTACAGATCCATTGTGATCAAAGTTCAAATTTCATTTTTGGAGCCTCCCATTAACTTATGTTGTATTGCTATTTAGATGTGCAATTATTATCAAGGCAATTAAAAATAATGGTATTCTTGTTTTATAAAAATGTGCTTTTCACCATCATTCTCAATCATTTACTCATTCTAGTTATGTTATATCATATTAGATAAGCATATGCCAATTTATTTTGTGTCCTAGTGTTTAGCTATTAATGTGACAATGTATTTTATATTATCTCTTTTTTTATTTAACGATCTCCATAATTTTTACTCTCAAGTGCAAATATTTCATGACAGGCTCTTTACATAAGTTTATATTCTTTCACTCCTTTCTATTTTCATCTATTTCTTTTGATTAGCATTAGAGAGGGAGACTTTGATTGTCAAAAAAATATATCTTTTTAATATAAGATCCTATTTTGGGGAACAATTCTTAACATTTATATTTCAGTATAAAATATTTTTAATAGCAAAATAACTTACGCAGGTCCATAGTTACATACAAATATTGCAGTGTCAGCGCTCCCAAGATTAGGACACATTTCAAGTGCACAACCAATTTTATATGAATTGGCCCAAACTACCTGGAAGGAAAGGAATTGTTAAATAAAATATGCAAAACAACTCTATACAAACAGTGCATTATGGGAATATACATAATCTTTGTCATGCTATAAAAAAAATGAATGTACAGAAATATTTATTGGCTATTTTTTTTTACTTTCTAATATTCACATGAAAACAGTTTTTAAAAGCTGCTTTCTTGAAGGCTACTAACTAAATTCTCAAAAAAAAAAAACAGAACACAAAAAAGAAAATATATGGCCAAAATAGTAATTTCTTCTAGATGTTTATGAAATTTTTTTTTATTTTGTCAATGGGTATATCATATAAACAACATTAAAAGCACACAATAAATGAAAACAATAATTAACTTTTATTTCTTTCTCTTAAAATTTCTACTTAATGATCACATTTTAAATTTTGTGGTCTTAACCAAATTCTTACCTCTGTCAAATCATGAGACAGAAATAGAGCCTAAAAACATATTGAGTTTATTGCAAAAAAAAAAAAAATGCATGCCATAAGGATGGTGAATCTTTATTTTTGTTTAGTTGCAAAGGATAGCAGTTATTCAAAAGAATAAAATTCCTATGGAAAATTAGCCATGGAGAGAGAGATAAAGTGGTGAAATCATTAGTATTACTTTTTGATAATGATAGAATGGAATTTTCCCCCATTTTCCAAATGAACAAAGGGAAAAATAATTATTTACTCCATTTGGGAAACAAAATAATCCAAGGAAAATTGATATAGATTTTGACAGCACAAACAAATTTTCTGAACCCATGTATTTTACCTTTTAATTAACAAAATGCATTGACATATCTAATAAACTGATATGTTAGTCACTATTTCCCATGGCCCGGGTGTAGCCAGAATCAAGTTTTGTACAATATATTTTAATGGCTCTTTGCCCGAGGGGCAGCAAAGTGCAATAAAAGTGCAGTGAACTGCAAAGAGATGAGTTTTGCTTGTAACCATATGTGGGGTTTGGAGAGTGACATCAACTCTGAACTAGTTTCCCACTTAATAAATGAGATTAAGTTAGATCCTTAAAACATCCCATTCTTTCTGAATAATTCTGAATGTTTTAGAAAGTAAATAAACTATATGGCTCCATGTATATGTATTTTTAAGAGATTGTGTTTAAAGATTTGGTCCATGAATGACTACTCCATGAAATTCTATTTGCTTAATATATCGAAATTGTGATTCTTTTTGGCTTTGGGAATGGTAAAAATAAATATTAACTGTATAAGTTTAAAATGTATTGGTTTCATTAAAAGAACTAGATATAACGATATGAACATTGGTTGTAACTTCAATATGAATATCTGCAGATGGTAATTGTAAGAAAATTTTAGCTCAGTTTGTTAGGAAATTAAGCAAGATACAGTTATTGAACCAATAAGAAAAATTTTTCCATTTAGAAGTCTACTGTTAGAAGTCTACCTATTCCTAATTATTTAAGCATATGTGTAAATTAGCCAATGAGGGGTGAGCAACTGTTTCTGATGTAGCAAGGCTAAGAGAGAAGAGGTATTTGAAAACAGATTCTTTTTTTCCTTACAGCAAAAGAAGAGACAAAGGATTACATAAAGGCTATGACTCAGCTTTGATACCATATTAGGAATATTGCATTCTGCTTGTTATCAGGACATCTGGCATTTGATCCCATTCCCTCAATTTTCCTGTTAGTAGCCAAACCATATTCCTTGCAAACAACATCTATTCTGAGAAGGGTTTCCAGACTTACAGCATCCTGTTGTTGGGCAAAGAGTGATGAACAGAAGGGGAGCATGGAAGCTGCTAATTTCCTTGTTGCACCTCTGATAAAAATGATTTGCTTTAAGACATCATACGTTAGTTAACTTATACAGATGTTTAACTCTGGAGAAGAAATTTAGCTCTTTCTCTTCCTTAAAAGGGCCTTCCTAGGAGCTCAGTGCCATGTCTAGGATTAACTTGGCTAAAAAGTGACTTCCATTTGTCACCAAAAATTCCCACCTGAAACAATCAAAAGAATTGGAAAAATTATAAGGAATAATATTTTACAAGATACTGGCCATAAGACAACAAAGGATAATGCCCCCTGAGATTTGGAGATGGGGAGAGATGTGAGCCTTACAATTGTCCCAACTTATTGCTTTGTTTCCAGGCCATGGCCAGTGGGGTAGGGATGGTAGGAAAACCAGGAGAAGCTTGATGGATTCACATAGTTGAGAGAGAGCTGAGAGTCTGGAGAGAACAAGGAGGCAGGAGTTTAGAGAGTGTAGCACCGCAGAGGCGAAAATCTAACAGTGACACTACTGTGGAGATCTGGAGGGGGTCCTCGTCAATTCAGCAGAGCACCAATCAGAGCATGCATGTGAGGAAATTACCCTGGACCTGGGAAAGAACCACCTGCGAAGTTTATAGGAAAGAGCACCAGGGCTTATA
>NW_011888790.1:9300622-9305681 GCF_000151845.1 Pteropus vampyrus | reverse complement strand
AGAATTTGGCATGGTTGTAAGCTTTAGAACCTCAACATAAAGTGTACTACCAAAATCAGAACCTTGAGCATATAAGAAGATTTTGAAGAGAATAATAGGACAGTATACTGAGAATGTAGGAGATCTCACATGGTTTTCCCAGCCTTTCTTAAGATTTCTGTGCCATAGGACTGCTATGGGGACAGTACCATATCCAAATCTGGAAGGACAATATTATTGGCATCCCAATGACTAGTTTAGAAAGGTAACAATGACTTATTGACTTGGTTCTTAAAGACGCTTCCCCTGTATTTTGAAACAAAGACTCCAGGTTATTGTTTTGTGTGTGTGTGTGTGTGTGTTTTGTTTTTGTATAATAATGGGAGGAGGAGTCCCCAAACTGTTAAAGATCACATTTTTTGTCCTCTGTCAATGTGAAGATTAAAAATTATACTGAAGTTGATTTAATGAAAATAAATACATGAGATTTCAAAGTTTATTTTATACCACAGCCTAGCCTAACCTTTTATAAAACTTATTGCTGGAAGTTGGGTGCAGCCATGAGAAAAATCTAAACTCACAACTCCCCAAGATGTAGGTAGGAAGAATTCCCTGCTCTGGGCACAGGCTTTAGAGGCTATTACATATTATGAACACACACACACACACACACACACACACACACACACACACACACACAATTTATTATAAAACAAAAGATTCCCCTTACTCTAAGCTTAGAACGGGTTCAGTATGAACCCAACACTGAACATCTGCATCTTTCGCCACATGATTTTATAACAAAAGTCACCTATAAATGGTAAATAAGTTTGTGAACATTGTCGCTGATTACATCGGAGACAGACACTGGATCAGAGTCTGGGAGAGACTTGAACTGTGGAAGCGCTTAGGTAAGAGAAAAGATCAACTTGTCAAATCTTTCCTTTTGTCAAGAATGCAGTATTCTTGCATAATATAATATCGTTTGCCAGCAATACTCAAGAGCTGTTTCCTCACTTCTCGAAGTTACCATTTTGGGAACAGGTTAAAGGTGTACCCATTTTCCCAAAACTCATGTTTCAAGGTAACTGGCATTAAGATGTAAAAGAAAAGGAACAGGGTGAGAAAACAAATAAATAAAGACTTCAACAAATTTTAAATAGTTCTTTAAGTGTGGGCATTGATAACTTGGAACTGATTGGAGTCAAATAGCTGAAAGACTTCTAGAGTTTTTGAAAACTCTTGTGAAAAAGCCTTTGAACACCGGCTACTTAAACTGACCCTTGGACTTTAAATTTCTGTGAGAAGAAAGCAGTCTGAGAAGGCCATGCAATCTTCAAAAATAGCCTACTTTCCATTGCCCAATTTAAATTGGGCCAAAGAAAATGATGGATAGAGAAGAACATTTAGAGAGAGAAAAAAGGGACTACAAAAAAAATGGACAAGGGGATTCCCACCACCTTTAATCAAAGAACTTTTCTGACTCCCATGTTAGTATATCTTCATAATATCTACTCTAAAGATTTCAGAATTGCTCCCATTCTTCTACTTTCTGTTTGTTATGGTCGCTTGTCTTTGTGCTAGCATTGACTATTGTTTCTGTGGAGGACAAACACAGTAATGTGGCCAAGAATATCCACAACCAACCCTGCTAAAGAGATTGTTGTGTACCACTCAGTGATACTAGACTCTGATTCAGTAACTGGACAGGATATTGGGTTTTATCTTTTGAAGGAGGCCTTGAATTGATTCTATGCATGAGAGAAAAGGAATGAAAGAATATTTGATGACCATAAAAGCAGTCTGTGGTAGAGATATTTAATGCAAGCATTTTAGGTTCATCAGATTAATTCTGGCCAGAGGGATACAGGTGGGAATGACAGATATCGTCTCTAGGATGAAACATAAAAACTCTGTGCAGCCCTCTAGCTTTCTTGCTGTTGACTTTGAAGAACATATATTGGCATGATGGAATCGAGATGTAAACAGCCCAAGGTACTGCTTGAAGAGGTGATGTGGAGAGGTGATGTAAGTGAGATGCTAAACCTATGTCGTTTAAGGAATTATGGTGAATGAAATAAGTCAGACAATGAGAGACAAATACTTTATGATCTTGCTTATACGTGGAATCTTAAGAACAGATTGATGATTGCCAGATGACAATGATGGGAGGAGGGTGAAAAGTGTGAAGGTAATTAAAATATACAAACTTCTGGTTATAAGATAAACAAGTTTTATTGCTGTAAAGTACAGCATTATGAGTATAGTTAAGCATACTGTATTGTATATTTGAAAGTTGCTAAGAGATTAAATCTTAGTTCTCATCACAAGAAAAAAATTAGTAACTATGTGAAGTGATGTACCTTAACTAAACTTACTGGAATCATTTTGCAATATATATATATATATATACATATATATATATATTGCAATATATATATAGATATGATATATATACACATATATCATCATTTTGCAATATATATATATCATCATTTTGCAATATATATATATTGCAAATATATATATATATTGATGATAGATATACACATATATCATCAAATCATTATGTTGTACACTTTAAACTAATATAATGTTGTATGCCAACAAAAAATAAAAAATAAAAACAAAAAGAAAGCCTGCATGATTTCAAAGTTTATTTGTTAACACATCAGTGTCTATCATTTTCTGACATTTATAGAATTTGATATAAGATATGAGATTCCTATTTTTTCCTGGATGATTCAGTAGTAGAAAATAGAGAAAACTCCTGTTGAAGACTTAACCAATAGTTAGCACTTGTGTTTTTGGCCAAGGTGGAGTAACAGGACCACATTTACTTCCTACTTAAAAAAATAAAAATAAAATACATATGTGAAAAAGCTGTTACCAAGAAACATGACATCAAGCTACAAGGACTAGTGATCCCTGAGAGGAGGGAAACCAATGAGATGAGATCTATGATTGCCTTAGCTTACTGCCCTCAGGGAATGTTCAGGCCATAAAGAAGTACCAGAGACCTGCAGAGAGACAGCATTCCTAAGATGTTCATAGGGTCGCTTTGATATTTGTCAGCACATATATATGAGGAACATACCTTAAGCCAGGGGATGAATCACACAAAAGGATGAGGCAGATTACCTAATGATCACAGAGTACTGAGAATATTGCCTCTTTCCGCAAGTCAGATTGGAAAACCTCAATCTTGTAATTGTGTAGAGTACTCAAAAGGCACTTTCCTTATTAGAGGGAGATAATTATCTCTAGTGTAAACATGACTTTCGTCCTGACTTACAAGTCATAAAAACAAAACTCAAGTGGATCAAAATGCCAAGTAACAAATGCTTGCCAGGAAAAGTCAAGAATATTTATAGAAATGCAGAAATAACCATCACCCAACAAAGTAAAATACACAGAATCAGGTATCTGATAAAAAATTATCTGCATTCAACAACGAAAGAAAATACAACCCAAAATGAGACAAATTAGTCAATGGAAATTAGACCAGAACTAACACAGTTAAAATTAGTAGACAAAACAAGACTGAGAAAAAAATTTTTTGTTAATGAAAAGAGCATCAGTGAGCTGTGGGACAGCTTCAAATGGCGTAATATGCTTACAATTGAACTCTAATATTTGAATATATGATAGCTGACATTTTTCTAATGTGATTAAAACCTGCAGATCCAAGAAGTTCAATAAACCCCAGGAAACATGAACAATGCTACACCAAAACACATCATAATCAAATTGCTCAAAACCAAGGGGAAAGAAATTCTTAAAAGCAGCAGAGGAAAAGTACATATGATATACATGGGAAAAAGAAAATAACCCATACATTTCTCTTCACAAACAATTTATATGAATATAGAAGGAAGTGGGGGCAACATCTTTAAAGTTCTACCTAGAATTCTGTGCCTAGTGATAATATGTATCACAAATTAAGGGGAGATAAAGATTTTCAGACATAAAAAGTTGATAGAATTAATTACCAACAGACTAACAGTATAACAAATGTTAAGGTCATTTAGGCAAAAGGAAAATAATACTAAGTGGAAATATGGATCCACAGAAAGAAATGAAGAGCGCCCGATAAAGTATAGGGTAAAAAAGTTCACATGTTTACAAAGTCCAACTATAAAACAAAATAAATTCAAAGAAGCTTCATTTCTATTCATGTCTCCTCCATCCTATTCCTTTCTCCCCTCTCTCCTGCAGGTAGCTATGTAAATTCAAGTTAATTTATATTCATCCTTTCATTGTTTCTTTTGGAAGATATAGCATATAGCTGTGTTTATATAGAATGTGTATATGTATTAGACTAGGCAAGGAACAGCTTCAAGTTTTCCTTTCTCATCCATTCCAACACCACCCTGGGGGAGACAGCCAGCCAAGGCGTGATTTTTAACTGTATGCTGAACGTCCTGACCAAATTATGCAAACGCGTCCATGAAATCTATCGCCCAGATACCTTAGGATGAACCCGAGAAATAAGATCCCAGCCAGGTTCTTTCTCACCATGTGTTTCATGTCGGCCGCGGCGGGGTTGACTTGGCCACGCAATTCGTTGTGGACGTTGACGCACTGGTCTATGAAACTCTGGTCTGTGATTGTAGGGTTTCTGGGAGACGATTTACTGGCTACCAAACAGAGACCTAAGGTCCATAAACAACTTAATTTCTTCCTGAACACCATGACGGGACGCAGAAAATGTCCTGGGTGCGCGGATCAGTAACGGCTCAGCCAGCCATTCTTCTCTGGCCCCTGAGGACCACGCTCTCTGCTGGCCTGTACAGACACGAGCCCAGCGCGAGGATATACAGGAGGCTAGGCTGCAGCAGCGGTCACGGCCTGTGGGAGGCAGGTCAGGTGGTAGAAGTGGCCTTGAGTTGTCCTCTGCTGCAGAGTTTTAACTATCCAGAAGGCTTTTTCTGCGGACTCAATCTAGAAGCACTGGGAAGGTCGCCTGGATTGTAATCTAGATTGAAACATAAGGCTGCACAGTGTTTATGTAAAATCACGTGTATCAGATGCTGACAATGGATCAGGCCTGTGCAAAACACTATATATTTATTTCATA
>NW_011888790.1:9298141-9299776 GCF_000151845.1 Pteropus vampyrus | reverse complement strand
AATAAATAATTTTTTTCATGATTTGAAGTTATTTACAGTGGTATTTAAGTGAGCACATATTTACAGCTATTGAATATTCTAGTCAATTGAGCTTTTTACCAAAAAAAAAAAAAAAATGATGTAAGTAGTCATCATTTTTTTTAGAAATCAGAAAATTAAATTATAAAATGAGGAAAAGGGTCCTAATGGAGATTGTACTGAGCAATAGAAAAAACATTTCTGGTCTACTATTGGTTTGTGGAGAATTACAGTGCATGTGACTTTAGCATTACATACTTAGTCCAAACTGAGCTTCTGATATATCACACCCCAATCCTAACCTTATCTATGTTAATATCAGTTTCATCTTTTTGACTGATTGCTCAGGCCCCAAACTTGGGAGGCTTTGGTGCCTTAGTAAATTCTGCTGGCTTTGTCTTTGTATTTTCAGACCTTAACCACTGTTCTCTGTTCGAAATGATGCCTCCTTGATTTCATGGATAATTGCAATGGCTTCCTAGTGAATCTTTATGCTCCCACTCTTAACTTCCTGTAGTCTATTCTCAAGACAGCAGTCAGAGTGACCACATATAGTCTTTAACATATTAAATATTTTGAGTGTCTGCTATGTACCAGGCATTCTTCTTGGTGCTTGGGTTACAACCATAAAAAAAACAGAACAAAGCAATCTGCCTCTCTGGAATTCTAGTGAAGGGAGACAGACAATAAATGATAATCATAATAAATAAATTCTCTAGTATAAAATAAAACAGTGATAATATCTATAGAAAAAATAAATCCAGGCTAAGGAGTTTGGGAACACTGGGTATGTGTAGAGATGGGAGTGGCAGGCTCTGATTTCAAATAGGGTGATCAGTGTGGATGTCTTTGAGAAGGTGACTTTTAAGCAAATACTTGAAGGGGATGAAAGAGGGAAGTATGTTGATACTGGAGGAAATATTTAAGGAAGATTAAATACAAGGTGGAACTATAATACTAGGCAAAAATTATGTGGAAAATGGGAGAGCTTAGTAATTATAGCTGAACTAGTCTAAGGTCCTTGTATTGCTGGGAGAAGATAATGATAAAGATATTGAGTACTTTTTGACTTCATGTGATGCACACATGTTAAAAATTTAAGAATAACTATTAAAAGAAAAGAATCTCAAACTAATAAAGGAATAATGACAAATGAAGGATATTTAATCAACCCAATAGAGGTCAAGAATCAGAACGGGGTTTTCTTTTCTTTTCTTTCTTTATACATGTATTTAAGGTTATTAATGTTCATTGAATTATGACATTAGCTGCAACTCAGGGATCGAGAGTGTACTCATTTTATTGCTATTCAGTTATAAATGATATAATTTCCATTATGATTTATTCTTTGATTTACTGAGTGTGTTGTTTAATTTCTCCAAATGTATTTTTTATTCTCTTTTTTGGTTATTGACTAAATTTCATTACATTTGTGGTCAGAGACTATGAACTATGTGATATAAAGCCTTAGCTCTTGGAATAACAGCAAATGGATAAAATGAAGAGAATAAAGAGTCAAGTTGTATTCACATATCCATCCCAGAAGTGGTATATATTATAGAGATGGCATTTCTGTTGAGTTAGACGATATGGACTTTTTAATAAATATTGTCAGAT
>NW_011888790.1:9293550-9297552 GCF_000151845.1 Pteropus vampyrus | reverse complement strand
TGTATTAATCAGGGTTACCCAGAGAAAAAGAAACAAGAGAACATATATCTTCATGGCTCCCTTTATACACACATATACACATACACATACACACCTGCATACCTATACACCCACACACAATGACAGTGGTTTTGAGGGGCTGGCAAGTCCAAAATCTGTAGGGCAAGCCAACAGGCTGAGGATTCAAGTAACAGCTGATGTTGCAATCTTGAGCCTGAAGCCTAGAAACTCAGGCAGAATTTCCATGTTACCCTCTGGAGGCAGGATCCCGTCTTTGGGAAACTTCAGCCTTTGCTCTTAAGGTCTTCAACTGATTGACTCCCACCCACAGTATAGATAATAATCTACTCAAAGTTTATTGATTTAAATGTTAATCACATCTAAAAATTATCCTCACAAAGTTTCTAGACTTATGTTAGAACAAACAACTGGTCACCACTCTCGCCAAGTTGACACATAAAATTAACCATCATACTGTCTTACACTTCCTAACACTTCGTGAGCCTATGTTATTACTTTTTTTTCTTTTCCCTTCATACACTACATTCAATCAATTTATAAATCCTGTTGGCTCTACTTTAAAAATATATCCTAAGTCCAAATGCTGCTTCCTATTCTGTGGGTAGACAACATCCTGGTTAGAGCTGCCATCATCTCTTGCTGGAACAAAGGCAGTAATATTCTTCTACTCAGTTTCTCTGTATTTGTTCTTGCTTCGTTACATTTTATTTTCCATAGAATGGCCAGATTATTCTTTTTAAAACATAAGCCACCCCCGCTTTCAAAAGCCTATAATGACTCACTATCACACTTATAAAATCTGAAGTCCTAGATATGGCCTGCAAGACACTACCTAACCTGACTGCGACTAACCTCTTGCCTCTGTCCTACGTTCCCTGGACTCACGCTGTATCAGTCATGCCCATCAGCTTACAAGGATTCTTTCCCCTCAGGCCTTTTGCCCTTGCCGTTCAATTTGTCCTCAGGATTATAGTCAGTGAAGCCATATCTGATCATGTAACCTCCTACCTGTCAGTGTCTATCCCTTTAATGTCTTATATTTTTCTTCATAGCATTAGTTGTTACCTGACATTATATTACTTATTTATTTAGCGTTTGGTGACTCTATTAGATTGTAACCTTCACTAAAACAGTGGCTTTATTTTCTTCACTGCTATATCTATAGCACCTAAAGCAGGCACTGAACCCTCCTGCCCTCAATACATATTTGTTGAGTGAATTATCGAAGAAATGGGCACTCTTTAACTTTCTAATAATGTTGTATAAAACTTTGAGCTTCTTTAGAAACAATATCTTATTCATCCTATACTAGCAGGTCGATAAATATTTTAGACTCAATCGATAATTTAAAAAATACTACTGAGTAGGCTCATATATTTTTACTTTTTCTAATGTCGGATATGTGCAGATAGTAGGTATTCAAAGGATGTTTGTTAAGCTTCAAATAAAAATTATTTTGTACTGCAAATATTATAGGTTAACATAAGTCTAATTTAGTTTAATTTTATGTACATAGAAACTAATTGGCTATAATAACTACAGATCTTTTGTAGAGTAGTGAATATTTTGAAAACTGGCAAGAAAGTACAATTTATATTATCAACACATAATATGAGATTATTGCTTTTATAAATAGTTATTTTAACACACTGTCTGGATTGAATAAATGTGTTTTATTTAGACCATGTTACTAATGGCTTAAAGAACTATATTCAAAAATACTGAAGTAATTTTGATGTACTAAGCCTAAGTGCCAGGAATATACAAGAGTATTTTATTTCTTGAATATCTATTTGTGGAATAGGCAAGATTAGTTGGGCATTAGAATTCTTAAGGTCTTTGATAACTTTTTAAAAGTTGAAGTTTAGTTTTTTGTTTCACTACTGCTTTTTTTCAGTTTGTTTTTGCTTTACTTTCTGTGTGGAGTTATTGGGTAGGTGAATTTTATGGAGCACAAGGAAGAAATAGAAGAAGTAAGATTATCTTATATCCACAGATGACTTTATGCTTTAAAAATGTATTTTTATTTATGCTTTAAACCTAGCTCCAACTGGAAATTTAAATACATATATTTTGAGAGGAGCTAATTTTGAAAAGATATTGCAGTTTAGATAAACAACTTAATATTGTGGAAAGAGAACTAGATTAGGCTCAGAAGTTCTGAGTTCTAGTTTGAGTATCTGACACTTGGCTGTGTAATTCAGGGCAGTTATGGCATATTAGAGTGGAATGGGACCTTAGAAATATCTCAAACCGGATCTTTTCTTTTATTGATGAGGAAGTGACACCCAAAGACAGTCTGTGCAGAGCAAAGCATGAAATGGAGGTTTCCTGCTTCCTAGGCCTGTTCCCATTATATATGTACTTTAATTTGTAGCCATATATATTATGTAGTCATATGTAATATGTTATATATATGTATATGTGTTTATGTGCACATATTTTAAAGTAATATCTATATCTATGTTTATATATCTCTATGATACTATACTGCAGTCTTGTTTTTTTTAAATAATTGCAAGCTTTTTGAGAACTTATGCTTAAAAAATTTTTCCCATCAAAACATCAGTTTGGGAGCTGACAACTGGTAGAGCTCTGTAAAATATGTTAAGTCAAATTCACTTAAATGAATTACACTCCCGCGGTGGATCCGGGTCGGGCTTTGGCGCTTTCTCTGGGCGGGACAAGAGCGGATGAGCGATTCCGCTCCAGCTCCTCGCCGGGGTTTAGAGGCGCCGCAGAGCTGGTCCCAGGGAGAGGCACCGAGGGACGCTGCTAGTTCTTCGCCGAGGGCTCTTCCGTGAGTAGCTTTGAGGGCGGCGGGGTCACCTTTGGTGCGGGCAGGGGACGAGGAGAAAGGGCCCACTCACTTTGGTGGTCGGAGGTGGCGTGGATAGAGCGAGGGATTTGGGCGGACCAGATTCTTTTCCCTGGAAGTGAGAGAAGAGCTGGAGGCCCAGTGCGGAGGCTCCTGTTGCCAGGCAACCTGCAGACGCAGGCCGGAGTTGGCCTGAGCCTTTGCTTAGAGCTGTCCCCTTCCAGCTTGTCCTGTCTGAAGCTAACTAACGAGGGTTCTCCGTGGAATCACCCCAGTTTATATCGTTCTAGTCCTTCCACTCCGGATCTGGTCTTTACCCTGCTTGTTGGGTCAAGTCAGGTTGGCTGTCCCTGGTGTCCCACCGCAGTTCATGAATCCCAGATAGGAAGAGAGTGGAGCATTTGTTCTATCTAGTACATTGTCTGGAAGTATAATCTCAGTTTTTAGGAATGCCCTCAGGTTCAGTTCAGATACTTGGGTCTGTTATCACCTGGGCTCCAAGATAGACTTGGTCCCCGCCTGCCTGAAGCTTAAATACTAAATAGTGTTTACAAATCTCTTCCTTTGCCCTTTGATTATGGATTGGATTTGATCAACTTATTCTTTGCTTTCCATCACGTTCTGATTTGATATATGCAACAGTCTAATCACTAATATTGCTGGTCAAGAGAGAAGTAATGATAATTGGAAATGGAAATAATCATCCTTTAAAAAAAATGAGAAAAGTGGGAGGTAAGTTTACTCCATTTTGGTAGCACTAAGGATACTATGGTAGACTTGGATCTGTTGTCAGCGATGTTCATTGCATGCTAGCAGTAACCTCTCATGAGTTGCAGCAGTTTGGGCAGAGACAGACACAACTGAGGTGGACCTGAAAATCTGAGGGTTTAAATTTTGTTGTTTTTATTATTTGCAAATGAATTGTAGTAGTTTAAAATGACCTATAGTGATTTGAAGTGGCTGTAGTAGTTACTGAGGTCCAAATAGTTGTGTGGCTGATGTGTGGAGAAAATCACCTAGCTGATTGTTCAACATCCTTGTCTCAACTTGGGTTTGTTGGCCACTAATCATCATGGCAAATACAATAGCCATGATCACAAGCAAACAACAACACAGATTTCTCGTCTTACAGATCTAGAGGTCAGACATAAAATTGAGGTGTT
>NW_011888790.1:9278328-9293500 GCF_000151845.1 Pteropus vampyrus | reverse complement strand
TTATGGATTGGATTTGATCAACTTATTCTTTGCTTTCCATCACGTTCTGATTTGATATATGCAACAGTCTAATCACTAATATTGCTGGTCAAGAGAGAAGTAATGATAATTGGAAATGGAAATAATCATCCTTTAAAAAAAATGAGAAAAGTGGGAGGTAAGTTTACTCCATTTTGGTAGCACTAAGGATACTATGGTAGACTTGGATCTGTTGTCAGCGATGTTCATTGCATGCTAGCAGTAACCTCTCATGAGTTGCAGCAGTTTGGGCAGAGACAGACACAACTGAGGTGGACCTGAAAATCTGAGGGTTTAAATTTTGTTGTTTTTATTATTTGCAAATGAATTGTAGTAGTTTAAAATGACCTATAGTGATTTGAAGTGGCTGTAGTAGTTACTGAGGTCCAAATAGTTGTGTGGCTGATGTGTGGAGAAAATCACCTAGCTGATTGTTCAACATCCTTGTCTCAACTTGGGTTTGTTGGCCACTAATCATCATGGCAAATACAATAGCCATGATCACAAGCAAACAACAACACAGATTTCTCGTCTTACAGATCTAGAGGTCAGACATAAAATTGAGGTGTTAACAAAGCTGTATTCCTTCTGGAAGTGCTAGGGAAGAATCCCTTCCTTGCGTCTTCTAGCTTCTTGAGGCTGCTCATGACCTCTCCCTCCATTTTCAAAGCCAGCTGCATAGCACCTTTGTTCCTTTCTGACCTGTGCTCCCATCCTTACATCTTCTCTGTCTCACTCTGATCATCCCGTGACCCTTTTCTAAGAACCCTGGCGATTACATTGGACCCACTAGACTAAAGCAGGACAACCCGCAATCTCAAAACGTTTAACTTAATCACATTTGAAAAGTCCTTTATGTCATGGAAGGTAACATATTCATAAGGTCTGATGATTAGGACCTTGTGATGGATATATGGGGGGGTCATTATTCAGACTAGTATTTGCCCCACAAATGTTGTCTCACATATTGTAATTGCTCCACAAATAGTTAACTTTGGTGAAAGAAGTAAAAGTGATGGACCATGCGATTTCTTCCTATGTTGCATTATTATGTAGTTTGTATGATTTATTTAAAATTAGAGTAAGAATTATCATCTTTTGTATATTTTATCTTTTTCAAAGTATACTGCTCAATAAATACATGAACTTGATGGATTTAGAGGTTAAAGGAGTTGCCACCTCTCCTAGCAATCAAATTCAGTCATTCTCTGGAAGAAAGAAACCACTGCAGGTATGTGTGCTATATAATTCCTCTCTTGTAGAATGATTCACTGAATAATTTTGACTCTTTTCTTCATATTATTTTGGCTGCTTATATTCACAAATATTTAAGATTAATATTTCTGTGCTTTGAAGAATTAAACCACTAAAATGGAAGATAATCATTACTTGAAAATTATCACTGCTTGTATTAGTTTTATTTTTAAAAATTAAGCTTGTTGTTACTGTTTTCTTATGATTATTTAAAACTCATCCGTGTATGTCTGCAGAAAATATAAAAAAGTAAAAATAGTAGAAAGAAGTAAAAATGTCAAGTTATATTTTGTACTAGTCAGATTGTAAGAGAACCTGGGCTTCTATTATTAGGACTTTTATTCTTCCCACCCTTCATAATTTCACTTTTGTGTATATCAGAGATTAAGTTAAGTGCATGTTTAAAGCTACTTTGTTTTTGTATCTACCACATAATTAGATAGACATAAATTTTAGTTTAGAAATACATAAAAAGGATGTATGTTTCCTTGCTGTTCTTTTTCCAAATATTGAATGCTTATGCTTGTCAGTAACCATAATAAACATTTCGAGAACTTATATCACTTAATTCTTACAATAAATCTTTGAGGTAGGTATTATTTTTAACCTTCTTTTAGATATGGAGGAACTGAGACTCTTAGAGATTAAGTGATTTGCCAGGAGTTTGAACTTCAGTTCTGACTTCGAGATCTGTATTCTTAGCTCTGTGTTCAGTCATCTTTCTTATATGAATGAGTTGGTGCTTTGGGGATCTTATGGTTCACAATATTATGGGTTAAATCTGAATTCTCTGATAATTTGAATCAAAGCAATCTTTCTTATTAGTCAAAAATATCAAGTACAGTATCACAGTCTTCCCACTGATTGATTATAATATTATTGAGGCTTCAACTTTTTTCCTGGTTGCTAGGAAAAGCTCAAGGTTTAAGCTCTTAAAAAATGATTTCTAAAATTAACATTTCCTGCCCAGATATATCTTTCTTTAAGTCTTAATGCCTTTATCTCCCTATTAGGAAGATCTAGCTTTGGGGGACAAGTTCATGTTTATTTTAGAACTCTTATTCCTTAAGAAAAAAATAGTATTAGATATCCAGGTTATTGTTTCTTAGAGAGTTTATCAACAAAGTATCAATATTATATTTATCAGTACCATTTCTAGCATGTTCTAAAAGCTGGAATTAAAAGCAAGAAATAATACATAAACTTTGTAAAGTGGTACTTAATGCTTCAAATATCATTACAAACATCAACTGATAGATACTTGTAGGAAATAAAACTAAAAAAAAAGCTGTTCAGCTCACTAATAATTAAAGGAATGAAAATTAACATAATGATTTACCTTTATGCCTCTATCAAATTAAGGGAAAATGTGAATTGAAGATAGTCAGAACTAGAGTTGATGAATTATAAATTGGCACCACATTTTTAGAAATGAAATTGGCAATGTGTATTGAACTACCAAAGTTTTCAAATTATTTAATGCTAATATAATTCCATTCCTGGTAATCTGTCCTATGGGAATAATCCAAAATCTAGAAAAAGCCAAGTGAAAAAGAAAGGGATTTTTTTAAAGTATGTTTTTTTAAATAGTGAATCAAATATGGAAAAATATATAGCAATTGAGGAATATTAGATAAATTATGGTACAACCTTTAGCTAGAATATTATATAGATATAAAAATGATCATTTAAAGTAGTAACATAGAAATAACTCATAATAAAAGATTGCAAAAACAGTATACATACCATTATAAAAATGTTGAAGCCAATTTGGTGGTAGCCAATCCAGAATAAATATAAATTAGTCTATAAATCCTTCGGCCAATCCAGAATATGAAATTGTGCTAGCCAAGCCAAAATAAGGATAAATTATAGTTTATAAATCCCTTGGCTCAGGAGTCAGCAAACTATGGCCCAGCTCTGTTTCTGTAAATAAAGTTTTATTGGAACACAGCCATACTCATTTATTTATGAATTATCTGGGTATTCTCATTATGACAGCAGAGTGGAGGGGGTGGTTGTGGCAGAGACTCCATCGCCCATGAAGCCAAAAATATTTACTACCTGGCCTTTTATTTAAAATGTTGGATTATTTATGTCCTGTCTTTTTTTTTTTTTAATAGATTTTATTTTTTATAACAGTTTTAGGTTCATAGCAAAATTCAGTGGAAGGTACAGAGATTTCCTGTATACCCCACCGAAACCACACATGAATAGCCTCTCCCCATTAATAACCTTCCCCACCAAAGCGGTACATTTGTTGCAACTGATGAACCGACATGACACATCATTATCACTCACAGTTCATAGATTACATTAGAGTTAACTCTTTATGTTCTACATTTTATAGGAGTAGACAAATTTATAGTGACATGTATACAACTTCAGCACAAGTTGTTCCTCTTGGCTGAAGCGATTTTCTCCCTTCTCTTCATCTGGCTAACTCCTATTTATCCTTTAGAACTCCATTTAAAGGTTACTGCTTTGTTTTTGTATAGAATTCCTCAATTCCCTAGACTAAGTTGGGTACACACGCTATGTTTAGCTATTCTGTCATAGTGCTTACTTTTCATATTATTGTTTGAGTAAATGTCTTCTCCAGCAGACAGAGTGCTATGTGGGTAGGCATTATCTATGTTGCTTATCATCCTATTTCTGTGTCTCAAGGACAGTAAAGGGATTAATAAATATTTATTATATAAAACTTACTGAGAAAAGTTATAATTAGACTTATTGCATTGACTCATTGCTTATTTTTTAAAGTAAAAATAAAAGGTATATGTGTACTGATTCTTTTTTTTTAATTGAAGAAAGAATGGACTTCCAAATCATGGGCAATGCAGAATCCTTGTCTACCTGTGTAAGTTATATTTCTTCATGTTTGAGCTGTATAATGGGCACATATTTATAATACACTGACAGGTAAAAAAGAAGGCAAAATTATATACATATAGTTATAATTGTGAACCACAGAAAAATTTATATGTATATGGATGGCCTGAAAATTACTATGCCAAAATTAAAGTGGCTCTTGTGATAGTATAGTAGGATTAAAGGTAATACTTCTCTTGTTTATTTTATTTTATTTAACATTATTAATATATTTTTCTGAAAAAGTTAAATGTTGCTTTATTTAGAATATTCAGCTAAGTGCATTTATTTAAGAATATCTACAATTTTTCATTTTATAACTAGGATAGTCAAAATGAATTTGATGAATTTTTCATTTTATAACTAGGATAGTCAAAATGAACTTTATCTGAACTTTTATCTTGAAGAATATGATAATTTTATCAGTGTTATTAAAATGATTTTATTTGGGACTAGAATATATTAATTTGTTTTATACTTCACATTTTTCCCTTTTAAAATTTGGAAGGATGTGATTTTTATATTCTTTCAAGTATTTTAGATTACAGAGCTTCTTGGAAATAGAAATAAAAAATTTAGGCTGAGCCATATGAAATCGACATTTTTATAGATTAAAAATGGGCAGATATCAGCAATTTCTTGTGGTTCTGCATAATAGGTACCTGTATGCTCATCTAGACAACCATAGAGCCAGGTGGAAGCACTAGATACTGAGTTTGTAATGGCCATCAATTGTGCACTGGTGAATGTTATTAACATAACATTTTTCCAAAAGTGTACTTTAAGTTTATTATAAATTTTAATTGTTAATTATAGATAAACTTAAGTATATTTTAAGTTGATTATAAATTTTACTGCTATAAAGGATGTGTAGCAAGCAACTTACAAATACTAATAAAATATATAAACTTTTCATTGTCAATTCCATATAGCCAATAGATTCACAGAAAAATTTCTCTGTTTTTTTTTTTTTGCCAAACTCTTGTATCTGTAGCTAAGCTATCTTGTATCTGTAGCTAAGCTATGGTTGTAATTGATGAACTAGTGTAGTTCCAGCATTAATGTTGGTTGATATTTTCATTTGTAGTAGCACAAAGTGAGCGATTTCTTTGCTGTATCAAGAGGTAGTTTTGAATACTGGAACAATAATAGTTCCTCAGTTTTTTGTTATTCACGATGTAACAGTTAAGACATGATACACTTTTAGGTTTAATATGCACTATTGACATTTTCTCCACCCTTTTTTAAGTCTCAGAAATCAACAAAGTAATAAATCAAGTCCTGATTCATAGCATTTGCCCATTTCTGTGTAAATAATCCTACTGTGATTGATTTCAAGCTTTCAATGTAATATCAGTGAACACAGATTTGGAAGGAGATGTATGCCGTTATATTACCACACAGATACAATAGATATGAATAACCTTTAGGATACAGATAATAGTGAAGTATAGTAAAATCATTAAGAAGTGATGACTTTTGAGTATTTATTACCTTTGTTCTTTTCTTTTTTTCTAAAAGGCACTGCCATCTTTATTTAACAGACGAAGAAGACAAGATTGATAAAAGTTATGTGATTTGCCCAAAGTGACAAAGCTATTGCCAAGCGAAGTCTTAATTTGGCTTAAGCTTTTAAATTTTATAAATACTGTTCTTTACCATTATGTAAGATTGTTTGTATAGGGCATAGTTTAAGTCCTAAAAAAATAATTATTTCCTATACTGGAAGAGAGTTAATTCAAAGATAATAAGATAGAAGAAAATAAAGCATTAAAACGTCATTAATTAACGCCACTGATTAAATTTCTGCTATAGTTATTACTTTTGTTGTTAATATAACTTATTTAATTATAAGTGTATAGAATTTTATTTTTAATAATATTTTGTTAATAGTCAGCTCAAAAAACACCGAATGTTTAACAGAAACTTATCAGAGATGGTAGGAACCGGTACACAATTGGCTTCAGTGTACTTTTTTATATAAAATGCAGCATATATGATTTGTAACTATTACAATAAGTCTCATTTTTAAAATTATGAGATGCATAGATTATTTCTTTCAGGGTCCCACGACTTGATTTGGGAAGCCTTGTTGGTTCTGATGATGAGGTAATTTTTACTTGGTATTTAATGTAATAACATTTGAACACAGCATTACATATAGCATATAGTAAGTATTTAATTTTATTTTTAAGGTGATTTTTCATATATTCCACTTAGTACAGCGCATATTCATTTCGACCCACCAAATTCATCTCTTGATTGGGTCACATCATGTCAAATACCATATACTCAGCATCATCTAAATTAAATGGTTAGTATTTATTTCTTATTACCATCATTCAAAATCATAGTTTGCATTTTAGCATTGTATTTAATCCAGAAATTTCATTATGTTCAGTCTATATTTTATCCGATCTAAGCATTTTATATATTAACATCCCAAACAATAATGTTGGTGAAATAATTTTACTTTGTTTTACGTTTTTTTTCTCCCATAGAATGATATTTTTTAAATGCCTTACAAAATTGATAAAGTACACATTTATCCTAATAGGAAATCTAGGAATTTAAACATTATGGCAGACTATTAGATCAGATCTTACTAGTTGAAAAATATAAGACTGATCTTTTGGAAACATAACTCCGACTTTAGGCTGCTAGTATACTATGGAATAAATAAATAGCTCTACTAATTCCAAGTGATCTCCTTGGGACATATTTCTTCTTTACACAATGTGTTTTATTTCATGTTATGAACACAAGTTCTGGCCAGTAATCTATGAGTTAGGACTTGCTTTTCTGTCTTGGTTAGTCTTTCTCATCAAACTGGCCCTATTCGGGTTCTCCTCAGCCTCATTTTGGATAAAACACACCGGTAGTACCCTAATCTGTATCAGGCTATAGTTTTCACTAAAGCTTTGCCTCCTCCTTCTCCTTTGTGTTAAACTTGGATAATATCAACAGTTTTTAATGGTTGTACTGGCTTTATGTTCCTTTTGGAGTGGCTGTCCCTCTCTGGGCCAATATGTGTGCCCTAGTGTTTGCTTAATACTTCTTTTAGATTTGTCTTACCTACTGTCTCTATTATCTCTCACTCCTATGGAAATACAGAAGGGAACCAAATAATGCCAGAAGGGAGAACATCTTAATGTTCTGGAAGTGGCAACCAGTGCTTCTTAGTATTAGTGATCTCCAATTCCTAATATTCTAGAGGAAATGATTGACAATGGAGTTTTTCTGGAGCAAGAAAAAAGGCCTATCTAAAACTCCTAAAAAGAAAGAAAAGTTTTTTGTCCTTTCGAATTATTTTAGAAGCAGGACTGAATTTTATTAGGAAACAAGGCAGAGGCTGACTAGTATTTAAGTCCAGCACCCATTCTGAACAGTTCTGTCTGCTCTGATTGCTACATGATGCTTTACAGCTAAATGTTTTAACTATCTCCTATTTAGACCATAGATGTCGTGGTCTATCTTTTAGGCATAAATGCTAAGGTAAATGATAAACCTGTTAATGTTAATAAGAAAAATTAATATTTTGATTTTTTTCTAGTGGATAGCATACTTTTTCTTTTACCTCTAGGAGGAAGACATAATACCCGAAAATTTGCCGGCATCAGCAGGCAAATATAAACTAAAGTGTCAGCAATATAAGACTGAAATGAAAGAAGGATATAAATGGTATAGTCAGAGAAATGCAGAAAAGACAAAATCAAATATCACACATGAACAGTCTCCAAGAAACAAGATAGATGACATGGTAATGTATAATGTTTTATAAAATTTGAATGAAATTTAAAAAGAGTCCACTCATAATAGAAACATCTCTTTGTCTGCTATATCTTACTGTTAATCATAATAGGTATAATAGCTAACATTTATTTCTAAGTGCCAGAGATTATTTTAAGGATTTTACTTACATTAACTAGTTTATTTTTCACAATAGCCCTAAAGGGTTATTATCACAATCTTTGGATGTGAAAACTCTACTCATATGACCTGATCATGTTTTCTCTGTTGGAAATTTTTCACTTGCCTTGGATTGGAATTAAGACATTGTACAGTATAGTTGTTTTTGATGTAGCTGTCTTGACTCTTGATCTCATAGTCTAAATATTAAAGTTGAAAAGTGGTTTCAGACTTTCTAGTGATGCTGTTTTATTCTAAAACTGTCATTACTCTATGATTATGTTCTGTCTCATTTTGAGAGATGTTTTTTAATATCATGAATTGTTAGAATTGTGACACTTTCATTTAGTATTAATTAGGTATAAATTCACCATTTTGAATATATTAGGTATAAATTCACCATTTTGAGCAAAGTAAACATAATACGTCTAATGGCTTTTCATAAGCTTACAGGAAAAATTGTGAATTTTGGAAATAAAATTTTGGAAACACAGTTTTATGATACGACTGGCCATAAAGAAGAGAACAGTTGAATACAATTCTTGATGCAGTTAACTTTTTATAAGAGTAATGTATTTTCAAGGAAGTTTGATAGTTGTATTTGCTTATCATTTTCCAATAGGTAAGAAAAGATTAATTTATAAGAAAGTGTGGCATATCAGCTATTTTTCCTAATTCATGTAGGAATTATCTAGAACTAACTAAATCACATGATGTTTAGCTGAAAGAATAACAAAAGTTATGGGATTATTAGGTTTTCTTTATATTAAAATGAATTTCTCAGATCCAAACAATGTACACAAATATAATAATCAAGTATATATAATAGTAGACAGGATAATTTCACATCCCTTTCACATCTATAAGACTCTGGATAGATTTTGAAGGGAGGGCTGAAAATATTTGCTAATGGATTGGTTGTAGGCTTGAGGGAAAGAGAGGATGAAGAATGACTCTAAGGCTTTTGGCCGGAGCAATTGGAAGAGTAGGGTAAACCACAAGCAAGTCTGGTTTGAGGAGGAAAAATTTGAGATATCATGTAGCAATGTCACCGAGACCCTTTTGTAAGGTTAAAAACAAGCTGGAACAAAATAAAATGCTTTTGAAAGTTTCTTCCAACTTAAACATTATGCAGAGCTTTATGCTTGAAAGAAAATCTGACAAATATATTAGCAAGTAAATAAATAAAAGTAGAAAATGTCTTCATAAGTTGATTTCCCAATAGTTAATATTTAAACAAGATTCATCATTCATTCATTGAATAGATATTTATCAAGTGCTTACAGTTTGTAGTCCTGTTCTGGCACCAGGGATACTGCAATAAAAACGACAATCAGGATTCCTGCCTCCATGGTATTTACAGCAGTAGAGGTAGGCAATGGATCACAAACAAATGTATAATAAAATTTTATGTAGCAATCAAAGGTCATGCAGACAGAGTAGAGTATGAAGATGGACTTTTCAAGGAAGGTCTAAATTAAGAACGAATCCTGGGGGAAAAAATCTTTTGAAATCTATTAAATTTTTGACAGGTGCTATCCTATTGGGACACTTTTTTTTTTGTTAAGGGAATATAAGCACATCTTACATTCAAAGAAAAATTTAGTGTTTATCTCTTTAGGATCCCAAAGGATCTTTTTCCTCAAAAGATGCACCCCATCTTTTAGTAATTTACCTCTGAATTTTATTATAGAAAGAAGTGGGCATGCCTGCATTTATTAACTTTATAAAGACTCAAAGGAACAATGATAGTTATAATAGTTACTATGTTTTATTTAATGTTTATGGTATGTCAGGTGCTTTTATAAGTGTTGGACATGTGTCATCTTATTTAATCTCTTTATGTATGTGTTTGTGAAGTAGTTACTATTATTAATTCCCATTTTCCTGGGTAAGCCAAGGCACAAAGAGGTCATCTAGCTAGAAAGTGGAAAAGATTCCAACAAGAAATCTGATTTTCAGAGTCTGTACTGTTAACCCCTACACAAATAATCACTGACGTGCTCAGTGGTTACATAATCCTTTATTTTGTTAAAAAGATATTCTAAGTATGTGTATGAGAGTTTATTTATTGCTTTCACACATAGTATGTACAAAGAGAAGAAGAAATCACGGATGATCTTACAACTCTGGATAGAAAAGCCCTCTTACAACAGGGTTATGCAGACAACCCTTATAATACACTGCAGAATACAAGAAAATCTGACTCTGTAAGTTATCATTATTTTTACTTATTTGTTACATCATTGAGATAATTTGCCCTCTAAGAGTCTACAACTTACAATTGAATAAATTTCAACAACTGAATTTGGAATGAAGTGAACATACGTTAATGTGCAAATTGAGTCCTCATTTTTACAAATGACTGATATTTGGTATATTATTTACGGTGGAGAAATTGTCTTGAATATGTGACAGTTTGTAAAAATTTAGTTTATACTGTTGCAAATGTTAATTGGCTGCTATTTATATCAGTGGGCTTATTTGGCATCGCTCCTCCTACTAAAGTAGTCTGGTTATTTTTTTGAAAGTCATAAGCTAATAAAACTAGAGAAATTCAGATCAGTTAAAGAAAAGAACAGGAATAAAGTAAACTTTCTTTAGGAAAAGGAAACGAAACTCTAGATTCTCAATATTAACTACATTAATTGTCTTCTCTACAGAATCAATTATATTGTTTGATGAGCATTACTTAGATCAGTTCTGGTACAAATAGATGATAACACCATTTCTGTAGTGTCCTGGGGTATTCAGACCAAGCTGTGTGAAGTGGGAGTCCACTGGTCACCCCAGATACTCCCAGGTAATTAATATCTTAGGCACAACTGTAATGGATTGATGGAATACCTATGTGTGTTGGCTCAAAAGTTGGGCAAACTCTGGTTTAGATAGCCTAAATAATAACAAAGCAATGCGGATTTATCCAGTTACATTATCATTGTCACTGAGGTAAAATTCAATATATATTATTTGGATCACACTCATCCAGAATCACTATCTTCTGACTCGATAGCAATATGTAATCAATCTCGACCAGATGGTCTGATTTTCTGTGGATGTCCCAAGTTGCTAATTTGCTATAATTCTTTTATTAAAACCACATACACATTATTTTCTAAGCTATTATCATTTAGATATTTATGCTAAGTAGAATAAAGAATATTAGGAAAATCATTCTAAAAATAAAGAAGCTACTTTATAAGGCAAAATAGTGTCCCAAATAAGGCTTTTTTGATATGTCTAAAGTTATACTTGAAATGCATGTCACCAATACATAAGGCCCATTGGATAGATTTCTCTTCCTTACAATTACTTTATCAGTGACAATATATTTAAATTCACTACCAAGTACATTTCATGTGATTGTGGTAGCACTCATTTATCTGCGTTTTTCAAGGAGATGTGAATAAACTTTGAATGCATCAAAAATTAGTATTGATTTATTTTTAAAATTTAGGTGACAAATTTTTAATTTAATTTTAAACTACTGAAGTGAACAACAGAAGCAGTGAGCTGTGGTTTTTATGTCCATATCTTGTAGTTTGTTTGTCATTTTTCAATGTAATCACATTCTTTGTGTCAGTGTGACTTCTGCTTCTAACATGATTTATAGTTACAGAGAGTTCTAAATCAATGTGCCTGAGGGTGGGTCTAACCTTTCCTTCAAACTATAAGCCACCATAAACGTCAACACTCAAGGTGGGCTTTCTGCATGGGCTCTATATTCATTAATCTCATCTCTTTTGCTTCTTTCTGGGTTTTATATCTACGTTCAGGCTGATCTTTTTTGTATATAATTTTAATGTTTATAGTTAGTGCCCACTTTCTGAGTCACATTTGATATAAAATGCACCTTGCTTTACTTATAATTTACACAGTTTTTCTAACTTTTTAATTGCTATTTTATATTTATTACTAAACAACAACATTATAAAGTGTCACCAGTTTAGAAAACACAAGATGCAGTTCTATATGAAATGATATACACTTTATATGGGGCATATTTGGATGTGTGAAGTATACATCTTAAATTTCTACTAAACAAAAATCTAAATTCAATAGTAGACTAACATTTAAAAGATTGTGCCCAAATTTTCCAGATTTCTTAGGAGCTTCTACTTTTGATTAAGTATTAATGGATTATATGCATGGAAAAAATTATTATCCTTTTAATGGTAGGAGGTGTTTGTTTGTTCTTTTAGATTTTTGATACAAGGTTGAATAATTCCAATTCAGTTCCAGCCTCATGTACTGTGAATGGTTTATATTTTGGGCTCTTGTGTTAACTGTAGTGTTATTCTGCTTAATAGGCGATGAGATTTTCTTTATTTTCTCTTTTTAGGAAATTGTGGCTGCTGAGAAGAAGAAGCAGACTGTTGCAGAGCAAGTGATGATAGACCAATTATCTAGGTGAGTGTTAGTAACAGATAACGGAAATCCACTGAGAAAGTTTTTGTTAAAATTTCTTTTTTGTGCATGACAACCCATATCTTTGGTCAATCAATAAGTTACTAACTCAGAGGTTCCCCAACTTTCTCTGTTCGATGTACTCAGAGTGTGTTAGTAATTTTTTCACAGCCCTTGTAGGCCAATAGAAGTACCCATCAGTTCTATTTAAGTGTTTTTGTCTAAAAAAGTAATGAGCATTTACTTCATAACAACTTAATGGCTATTTGAAAAAAATTATACACATAAATGGAAAGAAAATGTTTTTCTTCTTAAATAGGCATATTTACTTACTAATGAGATATAAGCACTTTTTGCGCACTGCACAGTCTCTCAAACCTTAGAATTGTTTAGGATGTGGCCATCCTCACTTTCTATTCCACATGGCACTTGTTCTTTAAAACAAGACAATAGAAAATCCAGTTTTGCAAAGATGTGACATCACTGAAGGAGAGTAGCATGATATTTTCTTGAAACTGTAAATTACCTTGAGCAAGTAATTCATGTGGTATTTAATAAATATCAAATATCACTGTGTTTCCCTCAAAAATTAAAAGTATACCACAGCGTCCCTGTGAGTTCCCTGTGGCACCCCACAGTGACTTGGTACACAGTTTGGAAACTTGCTCTAACTATAAGAATTGTAAAACTTTATCTGAGTTTCATAACCCTTGGAAAACTATGTAGATTTTAGCATGCTGTGCTAAATTGCATGACAACATGTGTATATTGCAGGATTTCAGAAGAAACTGGTAGTCTACGACTTCCTACGTCTTAAACTTAAGATGTAAAACTTAAGTTTAGCTATAAAAATGTTATTGTTTCATTAGGTGAGAGAGAGAATGATATTCTACATACATTTCAGTAAATTCTTTGAAATAATATACGTACAATCTTCAAAGTATCTCCTTCCATGATCTCATGAACTTACTTCATTTTTGTTTTCATCCCCACCATGCCATCACAAGGCGATTATTCATTTAATATCTGACAAATATATAATTCCGATAGCAGTGTAAATTTGCATTTCGTATATGGGATTTTCCATCTGTTTACAAATATGTGAATGCTAGCACAATTCATTATCCCATTTAATTGTCGAACTTTGTATTTTGCTGTGTAGGGCTGTAATCAGTGATCCAGAACAAAATGTAACCACGGAGAAACAAGGAAGTGCTCCTATCCTTCCAGAGTCGAACATAGCACCTCTTCGAGTTAGGAAACGAACCCTACATGAAACAAAGTAAGAAGGCTTACTTATATAAAATGAAGATGTAATATGTTATAAATATATTTTTTAAATGTAATTTTGCGTCTAACTGAAAGGTTTTGCTTATTTTGCTTTTTTCTACACAAAGAGAAGTGGAATTTTTGGATTTTAGTTCCCAGTACTGCCACTTTAAGATACTGGGGAAAAGTTTGCCCTTGGGTATTCTCTTTGTAATTAGGAACAATGGCCACAACCTTAGGAGATACTGTATCTCTCTTCTCTCTCCTCCTGTATAAACTGTGCAGTATAGTAACTGAGACATTGGTATGTGCACAGTATATATTGGCTGAATCTCATTGATAAAATACATTCAAAGTTAGTGAGTGTTGTTTAAAAGTTATTGTTATTATTATTTATCTTTTATCTTTTATCTTTTAAAATCTTTGGGTTGGTATCGACTGTCACAGTCCTTCGGTGCATTCCACTTAAATTTCTCAACAACTTCTCTGACTACTGACATCCAGCCTTGGCTTTAAGAGACATAGAAAACCTACCAGTTCCTGCGGTAGCTTTTTATATTTTCAGACTGCTGTAATTGTCAGGCAGTACTTTCTTGTAACTTATCTTTTTGCCTTATTCTTATTTCCTGGAAACTTTTGTTTTCATACCTTTAAATACATGAAGGTGTCATGTATTAATTTCCTATTGCTGCTGTAAAAAATTATCCTAGACAGTGTTCTAAAACACTCAAATTTCTTCTCTTACAGATCTAGAGATCAGACATAAAATCAAGATGTTGACAGGGCTACATTCCTTCTGGAAGCTTCAGAGAAGAATCTGTTCCTTGCCTTTTTCAGCTTCTAGAGGCTGACTTCATTCCTTGGCTCATGGCCCCTTTTTCTATCTTCACAGCCAGCAATGGCTGGTTAAGTCTTTCTTGTGTGATGTCACTCTGACACTCCTTTCTGTAGACCCTTGTCCCTCTGCTTTTCTCTTATAAGGACCCTTGTGATTGCACTTTAGCCTACCTGGATATCCTGGATAATCTCTTCATCTCCAGATCTGTAATCCCATCTGCAAAGTCCTTTTATCATATCATATAAATGAGCATTTTACATGTTCTGAGGATTAGGATATGATATCTTTGGGCAGGGCATCATTTAGTTATCACATATCTACGTCTCTTTTTTTTTTAAAGAAAACTGTTTTTGAACTAAAACACATTCACACAGTGAACACGTTTTAGGTTTATAGCATAAGAATTTACACAACCCTAAAATACCAAGTTTCTAGAAGTAGAACATTATCTGTATCCCTCCCCCACCATGTGTTGTCTGCCAGTTACTAACCACGTCCTCTGCCATAGCAGGTTGACTTCTCTATCTCGATATTTTCGATTAACTGCCTGCTTATAAACTTAGATGAAATCACAAAATTTGGACTCTGTATCTGGCTTCTTTTGCT